>NC_074672.1:28077992-28345492 GCF_029448725.1 Salvelinus fontinalis
TATACAGACACACACACACAACTGTACATACACAGACACACACACACGGATGTACATACACAGACACACACACACGAATGTACATACACAGACACACACACACGGATGTACATACACAGACACACACACACGAATGTACATACACAGACACACACACACACACACACACACACACACACACACACACACACACACACACACACACACACACACACACACACACACACACACACAAATGTACACACACACACACACACACAAATGTACATACACAGACACACACACACCTACACTACCGTTATGCTTCCATATCCCCTTTCTCAGTGTCAGAATATTTCAGTGTATAAGTGTATATACACTTTCAGTGTATATACACTTGCACTACCATACCTCAGCCTTAGAGCTAACAGTAACGCTGTCCTCTCGAGTGCTGTTCTGTGAGTCCTTCTCATTCTGACCTGTTTTCTTCTGACTGGATAGTGACCATGACATCATCATCTCCACTCTCAAGCAACGGGCAGGTGAGTCAACGGGTCGCCTAGGAGACACAATTCTTGGCGTGTCCATAAGGATGGGGTATGGTCGTTGATGAAGTGGTCTTCTGAGTCACGTCACCCTGGCAACCCCCAGCTCCCCAGAGCACCATGGTGATGGTTAAGCTGGGAAACAAACTGTTCCAACGATCTGTCCCTCATCGTGATTGGAGCTCAGAAGAGGAAATGAATGAATCCACTTTTCTATTCTCTTGTGTGTGTTTATTAAAATGCTCTTAGATTGATTCTCATAATGACAGAATGTTAATCTCATCTCTCCATCTGAAAGCAAATTCATTTGATGACTTGGTTTGTGTCGAACATTGTTTAGCTCCTGTTTGTCCTGTAGTTGTTTACTCTGTTCTGGTTTGTCATTTTCCTGCGTGCGTGCATATGCTCACATAACTTTACCACTCTGCCGCTGAACAGGACCTGACGGAATGTGTAAGGTGTCAGAGACATAGCCTATAGTGTCCATACAGTCTGTGGCGTTTCATCTTGGTTCCTGCCCTGTACTGTTTCACAGACAGAGATAATCAGGGAATCTGTTGACCTCCTGTTGCCATAACAATACATATACACACACACATCAGCTGGGCCTGGGGGCAGGTGTGTAGAGCAGGTTTGGCAGGTGCAGTTAGACTAGGGCACACAGTACACCTGACAACAGGTGTGTGTTATGCAGGACTGAACTTTACTGAGCTCCAGGGTGTGTGTGTGTGCAAGGAGCTGGCACGGAGAGCTGAATGGTTTCAACTGGATTTTTGGCGTCTGAGGAAAGGGGGAACATTGAATGACAAGGTAGCTTTTTCCTTCTTGTTCTTGTCTTTTGTTGTGTGTTAAATTCCCCAAATAAGCCCAGTCTGTCTGTTTATCAGGTTTAGGTCGTTGTTTTGCTCTCCTGCTTTTCTTTACTTTGGCAAATGTTCAAACGCAATTACTTTTTGGTCTCGAAGACCTTTGGAATCATTTGAACTTTCAGTATTGTAACAGACATGTAGAAGAGTTGTGAGTGTCGTGTAGAGTTGTGAGGAGTTTTGAGTAGAGTTGTGAGTGTTTTGTAGAGTTATAAGTGTTGAGTAGAGTTGGGAGTGTTTAGTAGAGTTGGGAGTGTTGTGTAGAGTTATAAGTGTTGTGTAGAGTTATAAGTGTTGTGTAGAGTTATAGGTGTTGTGTAGAGTTATAAGTGTTTTATAGAGTTATAAGTGTTGTATAGTGTTGTGTAGAGTTATAAGTGTTGTGTAGAGTTATAAGTGTTGTATAGAGTTATAAGTGTTGTATAGTGTTGTGTAGAGTTATAAGTGTTGTGTAGAGTTATAAGTGTTGTATAGAGTTATAAGTGTTGTGTAGAGTTATAAGTGTTGTGTAGAGTTATAGGTGTTGTGTAGAGTTATAAGTGTTGTGTAGAGTTATAAGTGTTGTGTAGAGTTATAAGTGTTGTGTAGAGTTATAAGTGTTGTATAGAGTTATAAGTGTTGTGTAGAGTTATAAGTGTTGTAAAGAGTTATAAGTGTTGTGTAGAGTTGTGAGTATTGTGTAGAGTTGTGTGTGTTGTGTAGAGTTATAAGTGTTGTGTAGAGTTATAAGTGTTGTGTAGAGTTATAAGTGTTGTGAGTGTTGTGTAGAGTTATAAGTGTTGTGTAGAGTTATAACTGTTGTGTAGAGTTATAAGTGTTGTGTAGAGTTATAAGTGTTGTGTAGAGTTATAACTGTTGTGTAGAGTTATAAGTGTTGTGTAGAGTTATAGGTGTTGTGTAGAGTTATAGGTGTTGTGTAGAGTTATAACTGTTGTGTAGAGTTATAAGTGTTGTGTAGAGTTATAACTGTTGTGTAGAGTTATAAGTGTTGTGTAGAGTTATAACTGTTGTGTAGAGTTATAAGTGTTGTGTAGAGTTATAGGTGTTGTGTAGAGTTATAGGTGTTGTGTAGAGTTATAAGTGTTGTGTAGAGTTATAAGTGTTGTGTAGAGTTATAGGTGTTGTGTAGAGTTATAAGTGTTGTGTAGAGTTATAGGTGTTGTGTAGAGTTATAAGTGTTGTGTAGAGTTATAAGTGTTGTGTAGAGTTGTGTAGAGAGTGTTCAGTGGAAGTGATTCCTCTGTGTCGTCAAGTTCCTGTTTACTGTTAGGACGTTTGATCTGCGGGCCAAGTTTCACTCTCTCTCAGGTAACCATGACTACGGAGTTTCAATAGACCAGACCCTTATGACACCGTAGGTCTCGTTACTGATACAGACTGTTTGTTTTTCCCAAGACCTGTGTCTAGGGTCAGAGTGTTTCTCATTGGTCAGTAGTTTGGCTGAAGGACTTCAGAGTAGATAGATGTTGCCCCAAACCACTGATGCAGGGTCAGATCTGATTTCATCACCTTATTAAGGGTTACGGTTAGGATTGGGGGCAGGAAAAGCTGATCCTAGATTAAGTTTTACAAAGTCATCAGTTCTCTTTGGTGAATGGCTTTCCTCTATATGATAATGTGGGATGCTGTTTGTACTGTATAGTCAATACTATACAGTCTGCTGTTTAGCAAAAGGATTTCTGTTGTAGCGGTAGTGAAAGTGAGAGCGGGAACTGGGCACTATTTTATGATTTGCTACTGTACATCTATTGACCCAGTAGCTGTGTGTATTACAGTTACTGTTTATGGCTTAAGTGAAAAGCTTTGTTTTCCACAGTTGTATGCAAACTGAAGCTCTCTCTCTCTCTCCTCACCTTCTCCCCCCCTCTCTCTCTCTCTCCTCACCTTCTCCCTCTCTCTCTCTCTCCCTCTCCCTCTCTCACTCTCTCTTCCCTCCCTCCCTACTTGGTTTGGTAAAAGCCTTGTAGACATCATATGGTGGGAAAGCCAGCCTGCAGCAGGACCTCATGAAGGCAGACAGCGAAGCAGGACTCATTACAGACTGACATAGCTCTGCCTGCCTTCACTGCCTTCACTGCAGGCTGGAGCTGAGCTGGACAACACCAAATCAGACATGGAAAAGCTCCTCAGGGGTCTCACTACCATCTCTAAAGTAATCCTTTGGCGATGCGTGTGGAGTGAATAGATACCGTCCTTAGGACTGCAGGAAAGAGAGCAGAGAGGAGCCGTTATGGATGGTACTTTATATAGATTATCATAATGTACTGACAGGGTTATCGTGGATAGCACACAGCAAGGCTAAACACAGGCTGTGATGAGGGCACTAGGAACAAAGACAGCGGTACTTAGACACAAACACAGAGGCACACACACACACACACACACACACACACACACACACACACACACACACACACACACACACACACACACACACACACACACACACACACACACACACACACACACACACACACACACACACACACACACACACACAGGCCCAGTCGTACATAAGTACACACACACACAGGCATAGGGATACACAAGCACACGCATATACACAGTAAACACATACTTCCCCCACTCTCAACACAAACAATACATTATGTAAACATACCAACATATTGCACAAAACAGCACTCATTAAAACGGCCACACTTCAATTCACTTGACTGGATTCCAAAAAGCCCCTATAGGCATCTCCCTGATGTAACTAGCTAGCTGCTAAAGGACTCATTGTCCCACAGTGCATCTGTTTGTAGTTCTGTTGAGTGGATTTCTTAAACACACAGCCTGATATCACAGACATACAGAGAGAAAGTGGGAGACACACACACACAGGCCATTATCGCTCCCAGCCAGTCAAAAGGATGGAGGATCAGGATGTAGACATGTATTATTTATAGGCAGGCCTATCAGAGAGCTCTCTGTAGACTCATTGAGGCGGAAGCCTCTTCTCTCTCTCCTCTGGCCTGGTGTCAGGATCGATGCTGGGCCTGTCTGTTCCCTCTCTGCTCCCTTTATGCTTCCTCTCTAGTTCTTCTTGCTCCCTGCAGCATGGCCGTTTGTTCACCTCCTACAGTTACAGTTACACACCACACTGCACCACTCAAGTGTAATGCAGCTAGGCCTGTATGGATCTGCATCGTTCAGGTGTCCATGGACTGAAACTGGGACTGTATAGTGCTGCAATAGGGCTGCATCGTTCAGGTGTCCTTGGACTGAAACTGGGCCTGCATCGTTCAGGTGTCCTTGGACTGAAATTGGGACTGTATAGTGCTGCAATAGGGCTGCATCGTTCAGGTGTCCTTGGACTGAAACTGGGCCTGTATAGGGCTGCATCGTTCTGGTGTCCTTGGACTGAAACTGGGCCTGTATAGTGCTGCAATAGGGCTGCATCGTTCAGGTGTTCTTGGACTGAAACTGGGCCTGCATCGTTCAGGTGTCTTGGACTGAAACTGAGCCTGTATAGGGCTGCTTCGTTCAGGTGTCCTTGGACTGAAACTGGGCCTGTATAGGGCTGCATCGTTCAGGTGTTCTTGGACTGAAACTGGGCCTGTATAGGGCTGCATCGTTCTGGTGTCCTCGGACTGAATCTGGGCCTGTATAGGGTTACATTGTTCTGGTGTCCTTGGACTGAAACTGGGACTGTGTAGGGCGGCTTCGTTCAGGTGTCCTGGGACTGAAACTGAGGCTGTATAGGACTGCATCATTCAGGTTTCCTTGGACTGAAACTGGGGCTGTATTGAGCTGAAGCTGCTGGGTTTTTTGGCTCACCTATGTCCCTTTCTTGGTGTTCTCAAACTAATACTGTGTTCCTTCAGAACAGGTTGCATTCCTGCGTGTTCTGTGAACAGAAGTTATGTACTCACCAGTCAACCTAATATATCATCTCCTTCTCTCTCCCTCAGACCTCTCTCCCTCCTCTCTACAGTACCAGTGTGGATCGGTGGACTTCCTGTGTTCCCCACGGCTGGGAAAGAAAGCCCCACCCCCTCCCAGACCATGTCACGGCTGGCCTGCAGTCAAGCCCCACCCCCAGCCCACCGCCACACCCACCTCTCAGAAACCTCAAGGTACAGTGTTGGTTTATTTGTCATTTAGCATTATAACTAGTTGTTTATTACAATAATGTCATTATCATGTTGGTACAATATCCAGCATTGTGTTATTAGCCTGGGTTTCTTAGGCAATGACTATGACCCAGACCCCAGAGTTTTATTTGGTCAGGTCAGCCTTCACCCACATATTTATCCCACAAACACATCAGTCAGAAAAGAGATCAATGGTTCAGATCAAAGACTGTTGTTAGTCCAACTATAGCTTCATGCTATCTGCCTGTTGAGGCATTACTTTAGGCCAGGGTTTCTTATGGGGGTCGCGTATGGGGGTCGCGGACCTGTTAATGTATAATTATTTCATTAATTACTGGAATTGATTTGGCCAAGTGCAACTGCGCTCTCGTTCAGTGCGCTCTGTGCTTAGCAGCGGTCTCTGCTCTAGTTTGGCAGCTGCGCACGAGCGAGTGGGAGAAGGAGATGCCCGTGTGCTTCGTGGTTTACCGGATCTTTTTTCTGCAGTTTTCTTGAAGATCACTCCGAGACCCACACGCTGCAGCGCTGTGGTTCAAGCCACTGACTTGTTATCAGTGTTGCCAACTTAGCGACTTTGTCGCTATATTTAGCGAGTATTCAGACCCCTCTAGCTACACATTTTCAAAAAAAAGCGACGAGCGACAAATCTAGCGACCTTTTCTGGTGTTATTGGAGACTTTTGGAGACTGACTTGAAAGCACATATCGTTCTTACTCTCCTCAACGAGCAGCGGGTGCCGCCGTTGGCCCCACCCCCATCCCAAAGCACTCACAGGGGGCCGAGGCCTCGCGTAGCAGTCTCTCCCAGCTGCAGTCAGAGCAGGAGATGTTCACCCCTCCGTGTCCAGACTGCAAATGAACCACACATGCGGGAAGCCGCCGCTGGCTGATCCCGCTCTGGCTTACATTCAGGGCGGGATGTAAATGTAAAATGTTCTTTGTCTAAAATAAATCACTGCATTTGACTCACACAGCCTCAGTCACTTACTCACCTTGTCCACTGTGTGTGTGCCTCTCTGTGACATAAGCTAAACATCTAGCTGGCTAGCTCATCATGTCTCAGTCTAAACTGTACACTCCAAAATACAGAAAGGAGTGGGAATCAAACCCTGAATTCAAAGGCTGGTTGAAGCCATTTATTGGAGATGATACATGGGCATACTGCCTGTATTGTAAGGCTGATTTCTACGCCAAACTTAGTGATGTAAAAAAATACATGACAACTCAAGAACATACTCAAAAGGCAAAGCCTTATAACAGTTCCACACAAAACAAGCTGCCATTTATGGTTAAAAAAATTGGCATGTGATCACATTGGAGAAGCATGTAAAGCTGCTTTCTCAGACTCCACTGCTTCTACCCACTTCAAAATGTACAGGACAAAGTGCACAGAAATGATTAATGGTGTTCAAGCGCCATACTTTCTTAAAAAGTTGGTCGCAGATGTGGGTGACCAGCGTTTCAGCCTCCTCCTTGATGAGTCCACGAATGTAAGTGTTTCTAAGTACCTGGGGGTTGTGATAAGGTACTTTAGTTACACCAAGCAGACAATTGTATCAACATTTCTGGGGCTTGTTGAGTTGGAGGGAGGAGATCTATAGCCCGTGCTGTTGTGGCTTTCCTCAAGAAGTGTTGTCTTAAAAAAGAGAAACTCCTGGGGATAGAGACTGACAATGCTTCTATTATGACGGGGATTAACAACGGGGTCCATAAAGTGCTGAAGGAGGAGTATGGCCTCAAATATCTGGTTCTTATTTGCTGTGTGTGCCACTCTCTGTAGCTTGCTCATTTGTAGTTCTAAACATATTTAGGGTGTTTTTTTACTCACTTTTTGTTCTTCCCACAACGTTATTCCTCTCTCCTACAGCGTCCATCACAATTACATGTACATGGCCAATTATGCAAATTAGGTGATGACATCATTTAGCGACTTCTAGCGACTTTTAGGACAGCCAATAGCTGCTTTCCTTACTGAGGAGTTTGCAACACTGCTTGTTATTCATCACCGCTGTCATGAAATGGACTCATGCTAGCCACAAGTTCTGACTGAGCTCAATGGTCATGAAACGCAAATACTGTGATGACTTTTTGTCTCTTTCATACAAACTTTGAGAAATAATGAGGAGCGCCCACAATGTGTTTTGTGTGTGGAAGTGCTTAGTAATGAGTCTCTCAAAACGAACAAATTAATCAAATGACACGCCCTGACCAAACATCCAGGCACAACATGACGGTAAACCCAGGGAGTTATTTCAGTGATAATAAGCAGAAATAAGGGAGTACTATCTCTCATAGTAGTAGATGTGAGTTTCACTTTCAAACAATCCCATGGCCGTTTAACGTTTAACAGCTAATAGCTAACGTTAGCCAAAGCAGCTAACTAGCTCTCATTAGGACTGTGTGTATGTGTGTGTGTTTCTGGTCTACATCTGTGTGATGTGATCAATCAGTTTATTCCAGTTCAGAATAAAACATATGTCTTTTAACAGCAACAGTTCCAACCTAGACTTTCTATCAACAATAATGTATACAGTAAGATGTACAGTAAGATGTACAGTAGTCCTGATCACTTTTCATCTGTACTGTTACTGAGGGTTGCACGATCAAAACGCCTGTGTGTGTGTGTTCTGTTCTACATCTGTGATGTGATCAATCCGTTTATTCCAGTTCAGAATGAAATTATTTATTTATTTTAACAGCAACAGTTCCAACCTAGACAGGTATGTAAGAGTGTTTTTAACGGGGAAAAATAAACAAAATATATTTATGGGTATTTCATTGTTATTTGTTTTTGTCTATATTGCATTTTTTTTAGGCATAAGGGCAATGAAATGTACCGATATTTACGTAAAGTAGCATATTTTCCTATGCTTGGGTCCCAGGAAAACACAGAATATCTCATTTGGGTCCCAGGCTGAAAAACTTTAAGAACCCCTGCTTTAGGCTGTGCTGTAGCCACAGACACTCAGAGAGATATCTGCTTCCTCATTCAGCCCTAATACAATACCAAGCACACAGCAAAGACTGGCCTGCATAAAATATATAGAAAACACCTAGTGTCCTCTAAATGCATTCTGCAATAACCATGTTTTAAGAGCATGTAGCTAGCTATACAGTAGCGTGTTAGTCTCTGATAGTGTGGGTGGCCATTTGTGCAGAGTCTGTTTTTGGACTGCTCTCGGCCTGTACTTTTTTTGTCTGTGTGCTTGTGTTTTTTTTAATCTGACTTTGAAACCACAATGGCTTACAAGCAGACATCACTGCATCCTGTTCTGAAACAAGGAAGCAGTCTTGGCTCTGTGAAGCAGCATCAGAACTTCTCCTGTGCTGTGTTCCAGGACCTACTCTTAGAGTTGAGCATTTATATGTTGTGTTTTGCGGTGGCATTTGGACTGTGGTTTTGTGAGTAGGTAGCTGCAGCAGCCAAGGGTGTCTGGAATACAGAAATGGAGGCTTTCGCACACCGGGGCACTTGAAACAGGACTGTTTCTGTCGTCACACCAGTGACCTGACCTGTATCTGTCTTTTTCACTCATTCCTTCTTCCGCACTCCATTCCCCCTCTTCCTGGACCTGGACCTACAGTGCCGCCTAAGCCCCCGCACCTGCTGGCCCTCGGACAGGACAAGAAGCCCAAGAGGATCCCCCCGGCCCCCTCCAGGCCGCTGCCTGCTCCCCCAACTTCGCCCAAAACGCGTCCCAGCCAGACCCTCCCTGGCCTGGCCACACTGCCTCAAAGAGAAGCCCAGAACGTGGGGCTACTCATCGAAAGGTTTGAGAAGTCCAGGTACTTTACTGCACTGCAGGGGGTAGGAGATCCACAAGGTGTTCTCACCCTGTATCATTATATTTAGTTGGATGATTTATGATGTGGGTATTGTTATATGAGTATGAATGTTTTGCACGGAATACACACTCAATGTCTGTCTTACCCTCTGTCACAGAATACAAACTCAATGTCTGTCTTACCCTCTGTCACAGAATACACACTCAATGTCTGTCTTACCCTCTGTCACAGAATACACACTCAGTCTGTCTTACCCTCTGTCACAGAATACACACTCAATGTCTGTCTTACCCTCTGTCACAGAATACACACTCAATGTCTGTCTTACCCTCTGTCACAGAATACACACTCAATGCCTGTCTTACCCTCTGTCACAGAATACACACTCAATGTCTGTCTTACCCTCTGTCACAGAATACACACTCAATGTCTGTCTTACCCTCAATCACAGAATACACACTCAATGCCTGTCTTACCCTCTGTCACAGAATACACACTCAATGTCTGTCTTACCCTCTGTCACAGAATACACACTCAATGTCTGTCTTACCCTCTGTCACAGAATACACACTCAATGCCTGTCTTACCCTCTGTCACAGAATACACACTCAATGTCTGTCTTACCCTCTGTCACAGAATACACACTCAATGTCTGTCTTACCCTCTGTCACAGAATACACACTCAATGCCTGTCTTACCCTCTGTCACAGAATACATAGTTGAGGTTTTCAGTCCAACCAAGACTGAAATGTGAGAAAGGTTTCATTGTACAAGTGCCTCGTTTTTTAGTCACGTTTCTTCTTTATTTCCCAGGATTCCGATTCTTGGCGTCCCCCCGAAGAATCAGCTCCACCTGTGCCTGAGTATGAACGCCATGTCTGAGACCACACCCTCCTCTGCCCCTGACCCCACAGCACACTCCCCTTCAGGGTCAGCAGGAGCAAAGGACTCTGGGGAACGCTCCCCTGCCGACAAACTTGCACATATCGTCTCGGAGCGGATTGATGAGGTCACAGAGCTGATAGAACTATCACGCCTGGCCTCACTCCGCATCGACGGCCACGAGGACATTCCTCTGGACTCAATGGAGGACCACCTCGACATCGCCCATGGCGATAGAGTTGGTTCCCTTGACGATGTGGAGCGGGAGGAGAGAGGCTCTTCCCATGAGCTCCAGGACAATCCGGACTCTCTCTCCTCGGAGCAGAACTTAAATGGGAAGATTCCCAACAGGGACAGCGGGATTGACAGCCCATCGTGTACGGTGGAGGGGGAGGTGTTCCCCAACGAGGACGCCATCGACGAGGAAGAGCGCTATGACAGCGTCACGGAGACGGAGACCAGCGTGTCCTGCTGCATAACCCTGGACAACAAGCGTGACTCCACGCAGGACGAGGACAGTGACCTGGATGAGGTCAGCAGTGGGGAGATGGAGGCAGGAGAGAAGACAGACACACACAGGGT
Source organism: Salvelinus fontinalis (assembly GCF_029448725.1). NCBI lineage: Eukaryota > Metazoa > Chordata > Actinopteri > Salmoniformes > Salmonidae > Salvelinus > Salvelinus fontinalis. The sequence continues at coordinate 28,088,729 of NC_074672.1, forward strand.
GAGTCAGACACACACACACATTCTTATCAGTCCTCTCAGTCCGTAGAGCAGTAACTGTAACCTGACCATCTATTATTGTCTGGGTGAACTATCTGAAAGTCTACATCAGTTTCAGGTGTTTTTTTAATGAAACTGTGGTCCTATACACAGCACACACACACACACCCAAACAAACAAACAGACACACTATTTTAGACTCAAGTGTATGTGTGGTGGTCACAAGAGTCTGTGCGGTATTTAAAAGTGGATGTGCTGTGGGGTGTAGGGAGATGAGTACCTGCCCAGGGCTGTAAAAGGATCTTGTGACTGCTGCTAGAGGACAGACTAAACCAGACAGAAACCTGCACACAGCTCAGCTGCTGTTTCCTCTGACTTCCCACCGTTGATCTGTGTGAGAGTAATAATGACACTTCCAACAGAGAACTTCACATCTTACCGGTCTCCGGTATACATGAACCCCCTTGCCAGAAAAATATTGTCTATTTATTGAAATTAAAGGATGAGTGGAAGGTCAAGAAACATCAGACAGAAATAGAAAGAGAGAAAAGGAGGTATAGAAAAAATAGAGACAGAATGCAAGTCAGCAAGAGAGTGAGAGAGTGTGCTGAAAGTTAGCTAACGAGGACAAGTGTGAGAAAGAGATGGGTGGGCGGAGATGGTGAGTGGTAGCTGAAACTAGATTACAGGACAGTCATCATGGGTGTCATCAGTCCAGGACAGTCATCATGGGTGTCATCAGTACAGGAGAGTCATCAGTACAGGACAGCTATCATGGGTGTTAGCAGCACTGTGCTTTTATCCCCTCAGCATTGTTATGATGGGGCACAGCCCAACACACCCAAACACACACCCATGTGAGCACACGCACTTACACAGACACACAAACACACACCCATGTGAGCACACGCACTTACACAGACACACAAACACACACCCATGTGAGCACACGCACTTACACAGACACACAAACACACACGCCGTAGTGACAGCCCATACCCTTTTCCTGATGAGCAAGGGATCTCCATGTTTCTTGATGTCAGCATTACTGTCAAGAGGAAATGTGTGTGTGGAGGGGCGGGAGGTGTGTGGGGAGGGGTGTGAGGGGACAGTGCCACTCTCTGACACTAACAGCTGGTATGTTGATAGCGTTTTAATGACACTGTTGTCACAGAGGATGTGGGTTGTGGGGATGCACATTGCGACAGGAAAATAAAGAAATGTACTTTCTTTCAGTCTTTAGCATCCTCTGCTACAGAAATAGATGAGATATTTTACCTGCTGGGTATTATTATGCCTATGTGAGTGTGTGCTTGTTTGTGAACATACACTGCATGACCAAAAGAATGTGGACATCTCATTCCAAAATCATGGGCATTAATATGGTGTTGGTCCCCTCTTTGCTGCTATAACAGCCTCCACTCTTCTGGGAAGGCTTTCCACTAGATGTTGGAACATTGCCGCAGGGACTTGCTTCCATTCAGCCACAAGAGTATTAGTGAGGTCCGCCACTGATGTTGGGTGTTTAGGCCTGGCTCGCAGTCGGCATTCCAATTCATCCCAAAGTTGCTCGATGGGGTTGAGGTCAGTGCTCTGTGCAGTGCAGTCAAGTTCTTCCACACCAACCTCGACAAACCATTTCTGTATGGACCTCGCTTTGTGCACGGCAGCATTGTCATGCTGAAACAGTAAATGGCCTTCTCCAAACTATTGCCACAAATTTGGAAGCACAGAAATGTCTAGATTGCCATTGTATGCTGTAGCGTTAAGATTTCCCTTCACTGGAACTAAGGGGCCTAGCCCGAACCATGAAAAACAGCCCCAGATCATTATTCCTCCTCCACCACACTTTATAGTTGCACTATGCATTCAGGCAGGTAGTGTCCTCCTGGCATCCGCCAAACCCAGATTCGGCCGTGGTGAAGTGTGATTCATCACTCCAGAGAATGTGTTTCCACTGCTTCAGAGTCCAATGGCGACGAGCTTTACACCACTCCTGCTGATGCTTTGCATTGCCCATGCCGATCTTAGGCTTGTGTGTGGCTGTTCGGCCATGAAAACCTATTTTATAAAGCTTAACAATTAACAATTATTGTGCTGACGTTGCTTCCAGAGGCAGTTTGGAACTCGGTAGTGAGTGTTGCAACCGAGGACAGACCATTTTTAAGTGTATGTGCTTCAGCACTCGGCGGTCCCGTTCTGTGAGCTTGTGTGGCCTACCACTTCGTGGCTGAGCCATTGTTGCTTCTAGACGTTTCCACTTCACAATAACAACACTTACATTTAACTTACTTAATTTCTGACTCTAGCACGTCAGAAATTTCACGTACTAACTTGATGGAAAGGTGGCATCCTATGACGGTGCCATGTTGAAAGTCACTGAGCTCTTCAGTAAGGCCATTCTACTGCCAATGTTCGTCTATGGAGATCGAATGGCTGTGTGTGTAACGTGTGCGCTGGGAATCGGGAAGCAAGTTCAGAGAGTGAATCATTTAATAAATGAACAAAACAAAATACAAAACACGACCAACTCACAGACATGAAACTGAAACAGAAACAATAACACCTGGGGAAGGAACCAAAGGGAGTGACATAAATAGGAAAGGTAATCAGGGAGGTGATGGAGTCCAGGTAAGTGTCATTAGGCGCTGATGCGCGTGACAAGTGTGCGCAATAATCAACAGCCTGGTGACCTAGAGGTCGGAGAGGGAGCACATGTGACAACGTGTTTTTATAGACCTCTCAGCAACGGGTGTGGCTGAAATAGCCGAATCCACTGATTTGAATGGGTGTCCACATACTTTTGTTTGTATAGTGTGTCTGTACAGTATGTTTCACAGTTTTCTCCTATTTCCTGGTTGTGTGTGTGATAATGTGTGTGTACCAGACAGCTGTTACAAAACACAATGTCACAATATAGTACATCCTCACTCTGTGAGGTCTGGTCCTTGTCACTGTCAGTCCAGGAATGTAATTTCATCCATTATGTTAATCCCTGTTCTAGAACCTGTGAAGTAGTGAAACCGAATACACATCCGCAGCAGTTTATATTTCATCTCAGCTCCACTAGTAAACACAGTATTGGTGACTAAATCAGCGCTCAGTAAACCAGAACTGACGGCTGATTACTGCAACATGCCAGTGTTAATTTCATTAACAAAAAAGTGACAAAAATATTCGACAAACACCAATTTTCCAGTGGCAATTGATGAGACTTTAACTGACTAAATAGACCCAGAAAAGACTATAACTAAAGACATTTTTTTTTTTTTCAATTGACTTAACCTTTCTAGGACATGCGTTCCGCTAGCGAACCCCCCACCCCCCCACCTCCAACATTCCGCTGAAAAGGCAGCGCGCGAAATAAAAAAATATTTTTTTGAAATATTTAATATTCACACATTAACAAGTCCAATACAACAAATGAAAGATAAACATCTTGTTAATCTACCCATCGTGTCCGATTTTTTTAAATGTTTTACAGCGAAAACACAACATATATTTATGTTAGATCACCACCAAATCCAAAAAACACACAGCCATTTTTCCCAGCCAAAGATAGCTTTCACAAAAAACAGAAATAGAGATACAATTAATCACTAACCTTTGAACATCTTCATCAGATGACACTCATATGACATCATGTTACACAATACATTTATGTTTTGTTCGATAATGTGCATATTTATATCCACAAATCTCGGTTTACATTGGCGCCATGTTCAAAAATGCCTCCAAAATATAATTACAGAGAGCCACGTCATATAACAGAAATATTCAGAAATATTCAATTAAAGATACATTGGTTCTTAATGCAACCGCTGTGTCAGATTTAAAAAAAAAAAAACTTTTGTAAAAAGCACACCATGCAATAATCTGAGACGGCGCTCAAATATAAATAACATTTCTCCGCCATGTTGGAGTCAACAGAAATACGAAATGACATCATAAATATTCCCTTACCTTTGATTATCTTAATCAGAATGCAATGCCAGGAATCCTATTTCCACAATAAATCGTTTTTTTTGTTCGATAATGTCCATTACTTATGTCAAATTAGCAACTTTAGCTAGCATGTGTAGTACACATGTCCAAACACTGGCGCAGGTGAAGGCAAACGTCGGACGAAAACTTCAAAAAGTTATATTACAAGTCGAATAAACTGGTCAAACTTAGTAGAGAATCAATCTTCAGGATGTTGTTATCATATATATCCAATAACGTCCCAACTGGAGCATTTCTTCATGTCTGTATAACTAATGGTACACATGGCTAGCGTGCATGACCAGGAACTGGCAATCTGCCAGACCAGTGACTTTATAGCTCCCATCCGGCCCCACATCACACTAGAGGCTTCATTCCACGTTCTACTGACTGTTGACATCTAGTGGAAGGCGTATGAAGTGCAAACAGATCCATAAATTACAGGGATTTGAATAGGCGATGTCTTTCACATCGACCCTTTTCAGAATATTCACTTCATGTTTGGAAGTTTGCCTGCCATATGAGTTCTGTTATACTCACAGACATAATTCAAACAGTTTTAGAATCTTCAGAGTGTTTTCCATCCAATAGTAATAATAATATGCATATATTATCATCTGGGACAGAGTAGGAGGCCGTTCAATTTGGGCACCAATTCATCCAAAAGTGAAAATGCTGCCCCCTAGCCCTAAAAAAAAAGATTATCTCTGTCACTAAAATCTGACTACTAAATGGACTGGACAGGAGCTTTTGGAGAGATTGAGAGCTTTTCAGTGATAAGCACAATTGATATTAGCAGAACAGATGCGCAGCACAGTTCTGTTCAGCAGTGGGAAGGATGGGCCACACTCGGCACACACAGGCTACATCAGCTGGTGAGCTGCTTGGGAGCAAGCGATGCATGTGGGCAGACAGGCTCCGCTTCGACTCCTCAGATTATACACATTGTGCAGGCAACCCTCTTGCTTCCCCATAGCTAACCAGTCACCACCAACCTTCTAGTTAGCTACCTTTTCGCTGGTTAAGAACCACAATCAGCTTTACGAAATTAAAAACAATAGCATAGTGTTTAATAGTAAAGCAACAGTCTAGCTATATTTTTCTTCCCCTTGAGTCTAGAAAGGCTGTTTGAAATTGTAGTCTTGCTCAACCCTCCCAGTTTCCCCATTTAGATTTCATAGCCAAGTTCTATAGCCAACATAGCCAAGTCTCCCTGTTTTCCTCAAGGTAATTTGAGCCCTTACCGTTCAAAAGATATGACCCAAAATACCTGCGCTACGTTTTTAAAATTTATATTGTGCATTGTGGCGGGCCGCATTTTACATCCATGAAGCATATCGCGGGCCGTTCTAAAACTAGGCTACTTGCGGGCCGGACAGTTTGTTTAGGCTATACCTTGTTCAGTCATGTTACCTCATTAGCTAGCTGCAGTATAGCTAACAACCTGGTGCGCATTCAGCTGGACACAACATTTTGGAACGATCAGATAGAAATATGCTATGTAGAACAAACATGACTCTCTGACAAGTTGAATAAGGAATAACGTTGGCTCTATTCATAGAATTTCTATCTGCAATGTTCGATAATGTTTTGCAACAATGTCGCTATGGTGTCTGTGGAATGTTGATAACAATGGCAATGACGCAACCGAGTGACAGAGGTGCAACCCATACTACTTTGCCAAAATTTTGCGGCAACATCTGGTGATTGTGCTGCTCTCTCTCTATTTCTCTCATTCTATATTTTTTCTCTCACTCTCTTTTTCTCTCGTTCCTTCTCTCTCTCTCTCTCTTGCCAGATAATTCTCAGATATTCTTATATACAGTATGTTTGTCATCTTTCTGCTGTTGGGAAGAGAATAGGATGTTATGCAGAAGAATATGTTGGTAGGACAAGGCAATGTATGTTTGTGCATATTGAAGACAGTGATTTATTTTTGCTATATGTTAATGAGGCAATAAAAATGTGAGGTGACTAAAATATGACTAATTCAAAATTCAAAAGGCACTCGCACATGTTTTTTTGCAGGTGCATGGTAACAGTTGAATAAAATGAGAAAAGGGAAGGAACCTGCACACTGCTCTTGATAGTATCACTGCTCTTCATTAAGCTTACATATCGGCCTCACGGCCCACGTCAGAGATTTTCAAAGCTCTGATACGTAAAGCTTATTAAAGAGCAGTGATACTATCAAGAGCAGTGTGCGGGTTCCTTCCTTTTTCTCACTAAAATATGACTAAAATGAAAGGGCATTTAGTTGACTGAAATGGACCACTGTTTTTGTCATTTTGACAATAACTAGACTAAATCATTATTCAAAAGACATAAATGTGAGCAAGACTTTAGACTAGACTAAATAAAAAAAATTGAAAAATTTAAGACTACCACATACGCTGACACAGTATGAGGTTGGCCCATTCAATCAATAACTGAGATGAAAAGAGTGCCAGCGAACATCCCCATTTCAGACCACTTTTTTCTTTGTATGTTTTTACTAGTTAGAGTTCCGTTGCTTTCACCAACAGGCCTAAACACAAATGTGTTTTGTGTTAATATTGCTGATATTCTCTCTCAAAGGTCATAGGCTCAGAGGCATATGTGTAGTGTATGATAGAGGTCTAGTGTAGGTTTGTGTAGTTGAGTGGATTCTATAGGTTTAGGATGGTTTGGTGTGTCTGACTGTGTGTGTCCTCTTCTGTCTCTCAGTGCTCAGAGACCCAGAGGTTACTGAACATCGCCAGAGAGCTCCTTCACACTGAGGAGGCCTACGTCAAGAGACTCAACCTCCTGGACCAGGTACACACACACATATGGGTTGTGAGATACACCGCTGGTCTTCCTATCATAGTAGAGACGTTTCCATTATTTGTTGTTGAGGGTGACAGTCACGTACAGCTGAAGTCGGAAGTTTACTTACACCTTAGCCAAATACATTTAAACTCAGTTTTTCACAATTCCTGACATTTAATCCTAGTAAAAATCCCCTGTCTTAGGTCAGCTAGGATCACCACTTTATCTTAAGAATTTGAAATGTTAGAATAATAGTAGAGAGAATTATTTATTTCAGCTTTTATTTATTTCATCACATTCCCAGTGGGTCAGAAGTTTGCATACACTCAATTAGTATTTGCTAGCTTTGCCTTTAAATTGTTTAACTTGGATCAAACGTTTTGGGTAGCCTTCCACAATAAGTTGGGTGAATTTTGGCCGATTCCTCCTGACAGAGCTGGTGTAACTGAATCAGGTTTGTAGGCCTCCTTGCTCGCACACGCTTTTTCAGTTCTTCCCACACATTTTCTATGGGATTGAGGTCAGGGCTTTGTGATGGCAACTCCAATACCTTGACTTTGTTGTCCTTAAACCATTTTGCCACAACTTTGGAAGTATGCTTGTGGTCATTGTCCATTTGGAAGACCCATTTGCGACCAAGCTTTAACTTCCTGACTGATGTCTTGAGATGTTGCTTCAATATATCCACATCATTTTCTTTCCTCATGATGCCATCTATTTTGTGAAGTGCACCAGTTCCTCCTGCAGCAAAGCACCCCCACAACATGATGCTGCCACCCCCGTGCTTCACGGTGGGATGGTGTTCTTTGGCTTGCAAGCCTCCCCCTTCTTCCTCCAAACATAGCGATGGTCATTATGGCCAAACAGTTCTATTTTTGTTTCATCAGACCAGAGGACATTTCTCCAAAAAGTACGATCTTTGTCCCCATATGCAGTTGCAAACAGTAGTCTGGCTTTTTTATGACGGTTTTGGAGCAGTGGCTTCTTCCTTGCTGAGGGGCCTTTCAGGTTATGTCGATATAGGACTCGTTTTACCTTGGATATAGATACTTTTGTGCCTGTTTCCTCCAGCATCTTCACAAGGTCCTTTGCTGTTGTTCTGGGATTGATTTGCACTTTTCGCACCAAAGTACGTTCATCTCTAGGAGACAGAACGCGTCTCCTTCCTGAGTGGTATGACGGCTTCGTGGTCCCATGGTGTTTACAATTGCGTACTATCGTTTGTACAGATGAACATGGTATCTCCAGGCGTTTGGAAATTGCTCCCAAGGATGAACCAGACTTGTGGAGGTCTACAATGTTTTTCTGAGGTCTTGGCTGATTTCTTTTGATTTTCCCATGATGTCAAGCAAAGAGGCACTGAGTTTGAAGGTAGGCCTTGAAATACATCCACAGGTACACCTCCAACTGACTCAAATGATGTTAATTAGCCTATCAGAAGCTTCTAAAGCCATGACATCATTTTCTGTAATTTTCCAAGCTTTTTAAAGGCACATTCAACTTAGTGTATGTAAACTTATGACCCAATGGAATTGTGATACAGTGAAATAAACTGTCTGTAAACAATTCTTGGAAAAATGACTTATGTCTTGCACAAAGTAGATGTCCTAACTGACTTGCCAAAACTATAGTTTGTTAACAAGAAATTTGTGGAGTGGTTGAATAACAAGTTTTAATGACTCCAACCTAAGTGTATGTAAACCTCTGACTTCAACTGTACATGACTACAGACAAAAGGCATTAGGCTAACCTCGGAGCTGCTTCCTGTTTTTATCAAGCTTCTGCTTCTTCACGGTGGTACCGGTTGCCATGGAAATACAGGTTCAAACAGGCCAGTGGTTGGTTGACTGACAGGAAGGTGAAACGTTTTGGACCTGGTGTTGTCGAGAGATCTAACCATCATACACATCCCTCTGTAAAATAATATTAGGTCACAGAGCCCATGGTTTCTTTTATCATTTATAGTAATGTAGTAAGTAAAGTTTCTGTGTGTTTAATATGTTAATAATTTCTACCATTACTTTCCTGTTGTCTGTAGGTATTTTGCACTAAGCTGACAGAAGCTGGAATCCCTCAGGAGGTGATAACAGGGATCTTCTCCAACATCTCCTCCATCTACTGCTTCCACCACAAGTTTCTGCTCCCTGAGCTCAAGACACGCATCACTGGAGAATGGTGAGGAGACCAGGGCCAATGTTGCAATAGGGTTTCAATAACATTCTATTAGCATAGCCGTAGTAAGACTCCCTGTGCAATAAGATGCTTAGTTTTCCACAAACAACAGTAATGTGATGTTAGGTTTCAGATCTGTCTGTCTGTCTGCCTGTGTATCTCTCTCTCTCTGTTTCAAATCAAATGTATTTATATAGCCCTTCTTAGATCAGCTGATATCTCAAAGTGCTGTACAGAAACCCAGTCTAAAACCCCAAACAGCAAGCAATGCAGGTGTAGAAGCACGGTGGCTAGGAAAAACTCCCTAAACCTAAGAAGAAACCTAGAGAGGAACCAGGCTATGAGGGGTGGCCAGTCCTCTTCTGGCTGTGCCGGGTGGAGATTATAACAGAACATGGCCAAGATGTTCAAATGTTCATAATTGACCAGCATGGTCAAATAATAATAATCACAGTAGTTGTCGAGGGTGCAACAGGTCAGCACCTCAGGAGTAATTGTCAGTTGGCTTTTCATAGCCGATCATTGAGAGTATCTCTACCACTTCTGCTGTCTCTAGAGAGTTGAAAACAGCAGGTCTGGGACAGGTAGCACGTCCGGTGAACAGGTCAGGGTTCCATAGCCTGACCATTGTTTCTCTGTGTATCTCTCTATCTCTCTCTCTCTCTCTTTGTATTGCTCTCTCTCTCTCTCTCTCTCTCTCTCTCTCTCTCTCTCTCTCTCTCTCTCTCTCTCTCTCTCTCTCTCTCTCTCTCTCTCTCTCTCTCTCTCTCTCTCTCTCTCTCTCTCTCTCTCATTACTGGATAGTGATAATGTGTGCAGTGAGTGTGTGTGCAGTCAGTGTGTGTGTTGGCCGCGGAACTCTGACAGCTGGGTTGCAGTGGGGGGTTGTTGCTGGGCAGTGGGGTGTGTGTGTGAGTGTGTGCCGGGCTGGTAGAATGGGGGCTTTATCCGCTTGTCTTCATCTGCAGGGTGTGTGTGTGCCAACGCCAGTCTCTCTCTGTCTGGAGATTATTGAGTCCTTCAGAAATTTTGTAGAGGGATTCCACCTGTTGTATTCTGCACACATTATATACGGTATTCACCCATAAAATTATTCATTCATTCAAGGTTTATACAAATTCCGCGAGAAAAACAATAGTCCAAACCTCATATCTCTACCATATATGGTTCAAAGGTTATGGACGATTTACTGTAAGAACGTAGCATGATTAGAGTGAATGGAATATCATTGCAGGCATGATCAACAAGTGGTCACTGTTGTATAGAACTAACTTCAAAACTCAACTGACAAGCTAACTAATGGCTGCATGTTGTGAAAATAAAGGCTTTTCTAAATGAAATCCACTGAATACAAAACTATACTCAACAAAAATATAAACGCCACATGTAAAGTGTTGGTCCCATGTTTCATGAGCTGAAATAAAAGATCCCAGCAATTTTCCATATGCTCTGAAAGCGTATTTCTCTCAAAATTTAGCGCACACATTTGTTTACATCCCTGTTAGTGAGCATTTCTCCTTTGCCAAGATAATCGGTCCACCTGACAGATGTGGCATATCAAAAAGCTGATTAAACAGTGTGATCATTACACGAGTGCACCTTGTGCTGGGACAAAAGTATGTGGACACCTGCTCATCAAACATCTCATTCCAAAATCATAGAGTTGTTCCCCCTTTGCTCCTATAACAGCCTCCACATTTTTGGTATGGCTTTCCATGAGATGTTGCGGGGACTTGCTTCCATTCAGCCACAAGAGCGTTTGTGAGGTCGGGCACTGATGTTGGGTGATTAGGCCTGGCTCGCAGTCGGCGTTCTAATTCATCCCAAAGATGTTTGATGGGGTTGAGATCAGGGCTATGTGCAGGCCAGTCAAGTTGTTCCACACCGATCTCGACAAACCGTTTCTGTATGGACCTTGCTTTGTGCACGGGGGCATTGCCATGCTGAAAAAGCCAAACTATTGCCACAAATTTGGAAGCACAGAATTGTCTAGAATGTCATTGTATGCTGTAGCGATTTCCCTTCACTGGAACTACTGTAAGGGGCCTAGCCCAAACCATGAAAAACAGCCCCAGACCATTATTCCTCCTCCACCAAACTTTAGAGTTGGCACTATGCATTGGGGCAGGTAGCGTTCTCCTGGAATCCACCAAATCCAGAGTTGTCCATTGGACTGCCAGATTATGAAGTGTGTGATTCATCACTCCAGAGAATGTGTTTCTATTGCTCCAGAGTCCACTGGCGGCGAGCTTTACACCACTCTAGCCAACACTTGGCATTGTGCATAGCTATCTTAGGCTTGTTTGCGGCTGCTCGGCCATGGAAACCCATTTCGAGAAGCTCCCAACGAACAGTTATTGTGCTGACGTTGCTTCCAGAGGCAGTTTGGAGCTCGGTAGTGAGTGTTGCAACCCGAGGACAGACAGTTTTTACACACTACACGCTTCAGCACATACAATCTACTTGCAGTGAAGCGGCTCAACATTTACATTACATTCAATCATCTAACAGACTTCCATCCAAAGCGACCCACAGAAGCAACCAGGGTCAACACCCTGCTCAAGGGCACGTCGACAGATCTCCCACAAGGTCAAAAACGGGGACCCAAACCAGTGACCCATCAGCCACCGGCCTAAGCTCCCATCCGCCAGGCCACCAGCCCTTCAAGATCCCCCCCACAGTTTCCAGAGAGCTGCTCCTCAACCATCCGAGAACTCCCCCATAGTCCGTCCCACCGAGATTAAAAAATTATAATAAAATATTTCCCCAAGCCCTTGTCCCCCAAGGCACCAACAACCAACAAAATGAACAGAAGACAGAAAAGAGAAAGACAAAGGAAAACAGAACACAACAATTCAAAAAACAAAAGACAACAAAAATTATAACAGAAGGCCAACTGAATACATTTCAGTGCATGTATGGCACACGTGTGTGTCCCTGTATGTGCACGTGTGTGCGTTTGAATGAGAGTGTGTGTATATGCATGTGTACACTCGTACAAACACCTGCATGGCATCAGGCAAACAAGCATTAGATGTAACAATGTTGCCCCTCAGTGTCATTCAAACGTACTTTTTGTTTCAGAAAAAAGGAAGGGAAGCGCTGCTTACGAAGGCCATGCAGCTGAAATTTGTCATAGTTTTAAATCTTTGTTACCATTGAACATGCCATGCAAATAAAGGCATTTTAATTAATTATATGAAAAGGGCCTTCGTCGTCCTTTTTGATTACTTGTTTTGTTTTATTTTGACCTAATTTTTTTACGTGTATCTTTCCCGTCATTCTATCCCCCGCCCAGCAACTCCACTCCCACGTCTCCAATTCCACATCCCAACCCTCAGCCCATCCCACCTATCTCTGCATGCCACCCTCTTAGGATTTCTACGCACCATATACAGTTTCTTTCAACTATGCTGTGATGTTTAAAATAGATTTAATTCCTATCTAATCGAATGGTATCCACAGATTGCGAGTTGAAGATACATACTTGTACTAATAGTATTAGTAATTGACTGACCAGGTCTCTCCAGATCTCCCAGCAATGCTATTTCTAGTGTCAATTTTAGATTAATGTTTTGCTTTTTCAGCCTTTCCTGAACCTGAGACCAGAAACAGGCTACCTGAGGGCAATACCAAAAAAATTGATTCTGTATCCTCACAACAAAATCTGCAGAGCTGCGATGACTGTATGCCCCAATATTCAAAATTTTGTTGGTGGCAAGAATTCTGGACAATAATTTTAGCTGAAAAGCACGAATTCATAAACCTTGCGTCGTTTTATATGTAAACTCATACACCTATCAAGGCACAAGGCGAGACCCAGATGCAGACCCGGGAGGCAGATGGTTGGAGTCTTACAATGTTTATTAACCCAAAGGGGTAGGCAAGAGAATTGTCGTGGACAGGCAAAAAGGTCCAAACGGTACTGAAGGGCAGGCAGAATCAAGGTCAGGGCAGGCAGGATGATCAGGCAGGCAGGAAAGTAGTCCAGAGTCAGGCAGGGGTCAGGACAGAGAAGGACTATAAAAAGAGAAAAGAAAAGGCGTACGGGAAAAACATGCTGGTTGACTTGACTAAACATACTAGACGAACTGGCACAAAGACACAGGAAACACAGGGATAAATACACTGGGGAAAATAAGCGACACCTGGAGGGGGTGGAGACAACCCCAGGAACAGGTGAAACAGAGCAGAGCGTGACAACACCCTGTACCATGGTTTCGGTTCCCTACCTCCTGAGGTTTTGTTGCTCCTAGACGTTTCCACTTCACGATAACAACACTTACAGTTGACCGGGGCGGCTCTAGCAGGGCAGGAATTGGAGGAACTGACTTGTTGGAAAGGTGGCATCCTATAACAGTGCCACTTTGAAAGTCACTGAGCTCTTCAGTAAGGTCAATGCTACTGCCAATGTTTGTCTATGGAGATTGCATGGCTGTGTGCTCGATTTTATACAACTGTCAGCAATGGGTGTGGCTGAAATAGCTGAATCCACTAATTTGAAGGAGTGTCCACATACTTTTGTATATATAGTGTATATTAAGGTGTTAACATTGTAGAGAACAATTGAATGATTAATTATATGTTATTTATAGTAACATAGAGCAAAGAAAATAAGGTGTTTACATTAATTTCATTGCACCATCTTGAATTGGCCTGTTTTTCTCTACATTGTGCAGTGAGTTTTCTCTACAGCAGTGAGTGGATGCCATACTTTATACAGTACATGTACTGTAGCTTACTATTTCCTGAATTCCATATTCTACATTTTACATTCAATGAAATGTGTACTTTAGGTATACTATAAGTACATTGCAACATATGTGTTCAGAGTACATACACACATGAAAATCTACCATGACAGTTTTGAGCGTTGACTTAGTTTTAAGCCGTGTGTGTGTTTTCTGTGTGTTAGGGACTCAAACCCGCGTATAGGAGATATCCTCCAGAAGCTGGCTCCCTTTATGAAGATGTACGGAGAGTACGTGAAGAACTTTGACCGTGCTATGGACCTGGTCAACACCTGGAGCCAACGGTCATCACAGTTCAAGAGTGTGGTCCAGAATATACAAGTAAGTGTGTGTGTGTGTGTGTGTGTGTGTGTGTGTGTGTTTGTGTGTGTGTGTGTGTGTGTGTGTGTGTGTGTGTGTGTGTGTGTGTGTGTGTGTGTGTGTGTGTGTGTGTGTGTGTGTGTGTGTGTGTGTGTGCACGTGTGCGTGCGTGCGTGTATCAGTGGAGGTTGCTGAGGGGAGGACGGCTCATAATAATGGCTGGAACGGAGCTAATGGAATGGCATTAGACACATGGAAACCATGTTTGATGTATTTGATACCATTCCACTGATTCCGCTCCAGCCATCACCACCAGCCCGTCCTCCCGTCCTGTGTATGTATGGTAAAGTTTGCCTTTGTTATCGCTGCACTGTGTGTTGTGTACCTACAGTACAGTAGGCCTATTAACAGTACTGTGTGTGTACTATCTGTACAGAAGCAGGATGTGTGTGGGAACCTGACTCTCCAGCACCACATGTTGGAGCCTGTTCAGAGGATCCCTCGCTATGAACTCCTGCTCAAGGACTATCTGAAGAAACTGCCTGACGATGCACTGGACAGGAAAGACACAGAGAGTACGTCTGTGTGTCTGTCTGCCTGTCTGTCTGTGTCCGTCTGTCCTTCTGTTTTTCTGTTTGTCTGTCTAGGTTTATCTGTCTGTCCCTCACTAACCTTCCTCAACTAGGGCCCATTACAAGCTCCATGTCTTGTGACCTTACTATAACCTTGTACTGTACATTGTCCTTGTTTGAAGTAGTATCTAAGTAAAGCCTACATAACCCAGTGTTGTGGGTCAGTAGTCTGTCTCTGTGAGGCCCTGCTCTCCTAGGCCTGGTCATGTAGAGGGGAAAGTCAGCTCTGTTTATGTAGTTTGTGATTAAGATGGCTGCTGCAGGTGCACTCCCACATTAGTGCTCTGCTCCTCTGGCTTAGTGGCTTAGAGTCACTTTACTGCAGTGTGGTGTGTGTGTGTGTGTGTGTGTGTGTGTGTGTGTGTGTGTGTGTGTGTGTGTGTGTGTGTGTGTGTGTGTGTGTGTGTGTGTGTGTGTGTGTGTGTGTGTGTGTGTGTGTGTGTGTGTGTGTGTGTGTGTGTGTGTGTGTGTGTGTGTGTGTGTTTAATGGAGAATGTGTGTGTCTTTGATGTTGGGTAATGTACATGAATGGTATGTGAGGCCGAACACTATCTCCCTGTCTGTGTAACACAAACACACACTGTTTGAGGTGTTCATTGTGTGTGTTTGATGTATGGTAATTTACAATAGGCCCCTAGTCTGATGATGCACAGGCTGGCTGCAGTGGAAGGTTGGACACTAGCCGATTTCTAACAGAGTATTCAGTTGAGTGTTTTGCCAAATGTAGGTCTGATGCATAGTTATGTATAGGTTCTGCAGACAGGTCTAACAGTCTGTCTGTGTGTGTTTTACAGAGGCATTGGAGCTCATATCCACAGCAGCCAACCACTCCAATGCTGCCATCAGGAAAATGGTACAATTCTACTTTCTTCTGTTTGGAGTCCTCTCTGTTCCCTCCCTCTCCATCACTTTGAAACACCCTGTCTCTCCATCTCTCTCTGACATGCGTCTTACTTTTATGTTTTTTAAGGTGATGGTGCTGTAGCTCACAACAGTGTATGAGGAAAGGAAGGAAGGAAGGAAGAAGAGAGAGGTAGCAAGGGAGGGAGAAAATTAGGGAGGTATGGAGGGAAGAAGGGAGGTTGTGAGAGCCCTGGTTGGTTTAGTACAGACAGGAAGCTGCTGTTTCCCTCCACTAGTTTTACAGTATGCAGAAGAGTAACAGCTGTCTCTGACACACACACACACACACAGTCCCACTTCTGCCCCCTGGTGTGGCTTGTCCTCTAGCACGTCTAATGCGGCCTCATCCATTTTGGTTCAATAGCTTCCTGTGTTTTAGGCTCCCCTGACTTTTATTCATGCATCGTTTTATCTGCTCTCTGTGTGTTTCTCATCTATGGTGTTCCTCAGGAGAAGATGAACAAACTGCTGGAGGTCTATGAGAGACTGGGGGGAGAGGAGGACATTGTGAACCCAGCCAACGAACTCATCAAGGAGGGACACATCAAGAAGATGTCTGCCAAGAATGGGACGGCCCAGGACCGATACCTCTATCTGGTGAGTGGCAGGAGGAGCTGGAATGAAGGACATGTGTAGGAATGGGATTACTATATGTGACCGACCTCCTCAATTCGGTCTTATGTAGCAACATTTGAAATTGTGTTTTTTACATTGGATAAAAGTAGAGACTCATAGCTAGAAAATGGTATATCATATACTGCAGTTGAGGAACAATGCAGTAATTCTGCTTTGAAAGTAGATAAACTTGTAACACCACTTTTGAGAAAATGGCACTTGAATATTTTGGTACACCTACTGGAGAGCTCTTCTTTGTCTACACCCATTCAGCATCGTTCACACCCTCTTAAACCTTAGCCCCACCCATCTCTTTAAGGATTCACATGTGAGGCCATGTGGTAAACACACTCTATATCAAATAAAACTTTATTTGTCACATGCAAATAGTTACAGAAGGTGTAAATGGTACAGTGAAGTGGTTACTTCCAAAGTAGCAATATCAAAAACAGAAAGTGTCCAGATAAAAATCTGTTATAAATATGTGAAGCTAGGTAGCTAGCTAGCTAAACAATGAACTGGCATAACTGGCATAATCCTAACACACAGTACTACCAATACAAACATTGTCATAATAGCTGTAGTATCAATCTGCAGGTAGCTAAAGCTAACAAACTAGGTTAAATGTTAGCTAGTGTCACGATCGTCTTCGTGAGAGAGAGAGGACCAAGGCGCAGCGTGTGCAAAATACATCTCTTTATTTTGGAAGAGAGAAAAAACACGAAACGAACACTATACACAAACTAACAAAACAACAAACGACCGTGAAGCTAAATAACGTAAGTGCACAGACAAGCAACAAACGTTCAACATAGACAACACCCCACAAAAGCCTACTGCCTATGGCTGCCTTAAATATGGCTCACAATCAGAGACAATGAATGACAGCTGTCTCTGATTGAGAACCAATCTAGGCAGCCATAGACATAACTAGACAACACTACTCTACTCTGCCCCATACACATACAACACCCCTAGACATTACAAAACACATACCTTCCCCATGTCACACCCTGACCTAACTAAAAAACATAAAGAAAACAAAAGAATACTAAGGCCAGGGCGTGACAGTTAGCTAATATTAGGCTATAACTAGCAATGCAAATGGTTTCTGATTCGAATAATATTACTACACAAAAGCTAACGTTTGCTAGCTAACTAACAGTATGCTTTAACTAAAAATGACTTTCTGACAAAATTAGAAACATATCTGAAAATATATTTAGACTCTTACCCAGATACATGGATTAAAACTTCACGGCACTGGAAACATTTAAGTTTTGTTTGTAGCTACATCTTGTTTGGGCAGCGTTGTGTCAAGTCACTCCAGTTCACCCTGACTGGTTCACACTGACCGTGGCATCATTTTTTCTAACTGATCTGTTGATAGTGCCTGCTAAATTCAGGGCATCAATGTTGTTGAGAAAAGTAGGAAAACTTTAGTAGTTCTTGAAGGCTAACATTACATCTTTCAAAAACGGTGTGGTAGAAAGGACTGTCAACACATATTGAACAGATCACGTTATCGACAGATGCATGCTACATGGCAGACCAATCCAAACTTATCTCCCGACATGTCCAGCCCATCGATTATCTCAGCCAATCCTGGCTAGTTGGAAGGTTCCCGTCTTTTTCTGTGGCAAAACTAACTAAGCTCGTATTTTAACAATTTTATTCGTATTTATCGATGGGGTACACGTTTGTTATTCCGGCACATGAAAGTTCACATGTTCCAGAAGGCATTCCCACCAAAAAACGCATTTTGATAAAATAATTTATGTTTACGTTCAAATTCCGCTCCTGTGAAGTAGTGACGTGCGACACACGCCTAGTTTCCTGAAACTATTCACATATCAAAGTGGGTGTGTGTGTGTTCATGTGTTTATTATACTTATCTGTTTCTCCATCTCTCTCGCTCTCTGTCTCTGTGCTGCAGTTTAATAACATGGTGCTGTACTGCGTTCCCAAGCTGAGGTTGATGGGTCAGAAGTTCAGTGTGAGAGAGAGGATCGACATCGCTGGGATGGAGATCAGGAAGGAGGTAATGGAAGCAAGGATACAACAAATTCAGCCTAGCTTCCTTTTCTACTGAAAAGCGGATGTGGAAACTCCGCTCAGGCGTATTTTTACGCCTGCTACGTTAGGTTAGAGGTAAAGTGACACTCTTCTCCTCTGTGTCTTCAGGTTCAGGAGAATGTGAAGCAGAACCTCCCTCTCACTTTTGCCATCATCGGCAAGCAGCGCTCACTAGAGCTGCAGGCCAGGTAAGAACGATGGAGCGGTTACATGGGAGAACTGTAAGAACTGTGCCTTTTGTAATGGGCCACAACATTTCAGGCACAGCTAGAATACATAGTAGTATTTATAGCTAGAGAACCTTAATATTGGTGTTAAGTGTTGCAGTTAATACTGTTGTTGAAACCTTCCCTCTGCTTTTCAGCACGGCAGAGGAAAAGGAAGACTGGATACAGGTAAGGAATACCATCTCGACAGAAGCACACTAACATGGAATAAGAGGGTTTGCAGAAGGATTTGTCCCCCCACAGTTTCAGTGTATTATGAACAGTATTTAGTATTAGGGAGTCTTTCCTCCACACTGCCATTCTGTGAGTTGGGGAATTGTTTTCCTCTCATTATAGCTCATTTAGCCCATTAAAGCTGACTAAAGCTGATTAAAAAGGCTAATAGACTGGAGGGGAGGAGTGTGTGTCAGGCAGGGGGGCTGGGTATGTGGAAAGGACTGGAAGGGCCATTCAGCGATCTGAAGGACACAGGGAATGTGTGGTGTCACAAGAGACTTTGAAGAGGGGGGAACAAAGATTGCACACACGTACATACACTGTCTAGTTTATTTGCATATGAATACAGAGCTCATTATTTGCACACGTGCACACACACACACACAATCTCTCTGTCTTAGTGCAGTAGATAGTGCGGTCTCTGACGCAGACCACTGGGCTGGATCAGAGGTTTGTGATGCATTTGGCCTTCTGATGTCATGGATGATGTCATCAGTGTATAGCAGGGTCAGTCCAGTCTACAGCCAGGCACAGTCTCTCTCTTTGTTCTCCTCTCTCCTACTCAAACAGGCAGAGGCCCTCTCTCTCTCTCTTTCTCTCTCTCTCTCTCTCTCTCTCTCTCTCTCTCTCTCTCTCTCTCTCTCTCTCTAAATTTAAGGGCTTTATTGGCATGGGAAACATATGTTAACATTGCCAAAGCAAGTGAAGTAGATAATAAACAGTAGAGAAATAAACAATAAAAATTAACAGTAAATTACACTCACAGAAGTTCCAAAAGAATTACGACATTTCAAGTGTCATATTATGTCTATATACAGTGTTGTAACATTGTGCAAATAGTTAAAGTACAAAAGTAAAAATAAATAAACATAAATATGGGTTGTATTTACAATGTTGTATGTTCTTCACTGGTTGCCCTTTTCTTGTGGCAAAAGGTCACAAATATTGCTGCTGTGATATTTCACCCAGTAGATATGGGAGTTCTTTGTGGATCTGTGTGATCTGAGGGAAATATGTGTCTTTAATATGGTGGTACATTTGGCAGGAGGTTAGGAAGTGCAGCTCAGTTTCCACTTCATTTTGTGGGCAGTGTGCACATAGCCTGTCTTCTCTTGAAAGCCAAGTCTGCCATCGGCGGCCTTTCTCAATAGCAAGGCTAACCTCACTGAGTCTGTACATAGTCAAAGCTTTCCTTAATTTTGGCTCAGTCACAGTGGTCCGGTATTATGCCACTGTGTACTCTCTGTTTAGGGCCAAATAGCATTATAGTTTGCTCTGTTTTTTGTTAATTCTTTCCAATGTGTCAAGTAATTATATTTTTGTTTTCTCATGATTTGGTTTGGTCTAATTGTGTTGCTGTCCTAGGGCTCTGTGGGGTCTGTTTGTGTTTGTGAACAAAGCCCCAGGACCAGCTTGCTTAG
Source organism: Salvelinus fontinalis (assembly GCF_029448725.1). Classification (NCBI taxonomy): domain Eukaryota; kingdom Metazoa; phylum Chordata; class Actinopteri; order Salmoniformes; family Salmonidae; genus Salvelinus; species Salvelinus fontinalis. The sequence goes on from NC_074672.1 coordinate 28,108,813, forward strand.
GGAACTCTTCTCCAGGTTCATCTCTCTGTAGGTGATGGCTTTGTTATGGAAGGTTTGGGAATCACTTCCTTTTAGGTGGTTGTAGAATTTAACGTCTCTTTTCTGGATTTTGATAATTAGTGGGTATCGGCCTAATTCTGCTCTACATGCATTATTTGGTGTTTTACGTTGTACACGGAGGATCTTTTTGCAGAATTCTGCATGCAGAGTCTCAATTTGGTGTTTGTCCCATTTTTGTGAATTCTTGGTTGGTGAGCGGAACCCAGACCTCACAACCATAAAGGGCAATGGGTTCTGTAACTGATTCAAGTATTTTTAGCCAGATCCTAATTGTTATGTCAAATTGTATGTTCCTTTTGATGGCACAGAAGGCCCTTCTTGCCTTGTTTCTCAGCTCGTTCACAGCTTTGTGGAAGTTACCTGTGGCGCTGATGTTTAGGTCTCTCTCTTTCTCTCTGTCTCCTTGAGGCTGTAGATTGCCGTAGGAATGTTACTGTTGTAAAAATCTGTTGCTTTACTTTCTCTCTGTCACTGCCTCTTGACTTTTATTTTAAACCGGTGAAGAATATGATGGCCGTATGTAACTACAGGCCTTTATAAAGCGTTCTATCCCTCTCTGTTCTCCTATTTCCCTCTTCCCCATCCCTTCCACTCCCAGGTGATCCTGGCCACCATAGAGAGACACAAGCAGAACAGTGAGACCTTTAACAAAGCCTTCAACAGCTCCTTCTCCAGAGAGGAAGACCACCTGCCAGACTCACCGGTCAGTCTGCCTGCCTGTCTGTCTGACTGCCTGTCAGTCTGTCTGTCTAGCCATGAGTCAACCTGCACTATGAGTGTATATATATTCATATGAGAGCACTACAGCTTGGTCAGAGAGTGTATATATATTAATATATATAGTGTGTGTACAGTACCAGTCAAAAGTTTGGACACACCTACTCATTCAAGGGTTTGTCTTCATTTTTACTATTTTCTTCATTGTAGAATAATAGTGAAGACATCAAAACTATGAAATAACACATTTGGAATCATGTAGAAACCAAAAAAAGAGTTAAACAAATCAAAATATATTTTAGATTTTAGATTCTTCAAAGTAGCCACCCTTTGCCTTGATGACTGCTTTGCACACTCTTGGCATTCTCTCAACCAGCTTCATGAGGAATGCTTTTCCAACAGTCTTGAAAGAGTTCCCACATATGCTGAGCACTTGTTGGCTGCTTTTCCTTCACTCTGCGGTCCAGCTCATCCCAAACCATCTCAGTTGGGTTGAGGTTTGGTGATTGTGGAGGCCAGGTCATCTGATGCAGCACTCCATCACTCTTCTTCTTGGTCAAATAGCCCTTACACAGCCTGGAGGTGTGTTAGGTCATTGTCCTGTTGAAAAACAAATGATAGTCCCACTCAGCACAAACCAGATGGGATGGCGTATCGCTGCAGAATGATGTGGTAGCCATGCTGGTTAAGTGTGCATTGAATTATAAATAAATCACTGACAGTGTCACCAGCAAAGCACCATCACACCTCTTCCTTCATGCTTCACGGTGGGAACCACACATGCGGAGATCATCCGTTCACCTATTCTGCGTCTCACAAAGACACCCAAAAATCTTGAATTTGGACACATCAGACCAAGGGACAGATTTCCACCAATTTAATGTCCATTGCTCGTGTTTCTTGGCCCAAGCAAGTCTCTTCTTATTGGTGTAGTGGTTTCTTTAAAGCAATTCGACCATGAAGGCCTGATTCCTCTGAACAGTTGATGTTGAGATGTCTCTGTTACTTGAACTCTGTGAAGCATTTATTTGGGCTGCAATTTCTGAGGCTGGTAACTAATTAACTTATCTTCTGGGTCTTCCTTTCCTGAGGCGATCCTCATAAGAGCCAGTTTCATCATAGTGCCTGATGGTTTTTGCGACTGCACTTGAAGGAACTTTCAAAGTTCTTGACATTTTCCGTATTGACTGACCATGTATTCAAGTAATGATGGTCTGTCATTCTTTGCTTTTTTAGCTGTTCTTGCCATAATATGGAATTTGTCTTTTAACAAATAGGGCTATCTTCTGTATACCACCCCTACCTTGTAACAACACAACTGATTGGCCCAAATGCATTAGGAAGGAAAGAAATTCCACAAATTAACTTTTAAACAAGGCACACCTGTTAATTGAAATGCATTCCAGATGACTACCTCCTGAAGCTGGTTGAGAGAATGCCAAGAGTGTGCGATGCTGTCATCAAGGCAAAGGGTGGCTACTTTGAAGAATCTCAACTATAAAATATATTTAAATTTGTTTAAAAGAAAATTGGTTACTACATGATTCCATATGTGTTATTTCATAGTTTTGATGTCTTCACTATTATTCTACAATGTAGAAGATAGTAAAAATAAATAAAAACCTTGGAATGTAGGTGTGTCCAAACTTTTGACTGGTACTGTATATATTTTGAGTTGGCAAACAAACTGAAAGGGTGCACACTGTCAGTGTGTTGTTTGAACAGATATAAAGCCAAGGTAGGCGATATACTGCCAACTGCAGTTGTGGAATATTTCCTTGTAAGTATAATTAATTGGCTAATCCCTCCTGGTGACGTCGATGGAATGATGTGATTCTTAACCTATAGGAAGTCCCACTAGTTAACTATTTCAAAATTGTGAAAGTCCTCAATGGCGCTGCCCATACTAAGATGGGAGATTCCTCTATTTATCTGTATGACTGACCCACTCTGAACCTGGAGGCCAAACTAGAAACACATAACAGACTACTGTCTTTCTCTCAGGCGTGGCTGCCATCTAGTGGGAGCAAACACACACTGCAGCTTTAGGGGATATTCAGTGTGTTGTTTCCATTCTCTGGCAATGTGGGAGAATGCTTTGTTTGTGATTTGTTGTCACCTGACATGAAGTGCTATCCGTGTAATAACAAGGGGTGTACTTTCAATGTAACTCATACATCTATCCCAGGGTTAAATATGTCACTCTGATCCTGTATTCATGTTCTGCTCTCCTCAGGGTCCCTGGAGCACCACATCCATAGACTCAGACAGTGAAAGACTGCATGAAAGGGTAGGTGTCAATTGTCATATTACAATACATTTCCTCCGGCTCTATTACCTTTTGTGTGATGTTATGGACTCAGCTTTAGATTTCACGACCATTGATCTCTCTTTGCTACAGCGTCAATGACATCGCCCAACATAATACTAGAACCCATACAATGGGCAATAGAATGTGAACACATTGTACCATGAATGTCTGTCTGAGTTCATAACAAGAAGTACATTGATCTCTCCTATTCTAAAGCCTGAATGTTTGTCAGTCTGGTATTACAATGGCAGTGGCTCTATAATCCACACAGTAGTCTGCAGATAGGTAAAATAGTAGGCAGTCTTCTCAATAGCATCACTATCTCACTCTCTAGTAGCAGTGAGAGGTGTCTGTGGAAAGATGAGACACGATCAGGGGGTAAATTTCACATTCCCTCCCACAATGCATCTGTGGTAAAGGGCTGGCGGCTGAAAGAGAAACGGGAGCGACTTTGATTCCCATTTTTCTGTCATAGAGGAAAGAAAGAATAGGGGAGATAACATAGCGAGAAAATGGAGTGAGGAAATGGCAAGATAGAAAGGAAATAGTCCCCTTCACCCAACTTTTTCAGGATTACTTAGGCAATACGAAGATGCACTGAGATAAGATGATTTTGATTTTGATTTTGATACGTTGTTTATTTCTCTGTTTTCCAGAAAAGTTCCAAGAAGAAGGAGAAGGAGAAGCAGACATGTAAAGGCTGCAACGAAAGCTTCAACTTCACCAAGCGCAAACACCACTGCAAAGCATGTGGAGCGGTGAGCACAGAGAGAAAGAGGAGGGTGGGGGCGGATGCAGTTAGTGCCAGTATGCTGCATTTTCGCCAGTGGATGTCTTGTATGATTGATTTTCAGTTGTCTAAATATCTTCTCTCCCTCCATTCCTCTTTCTCTCTTTCCCTCTCTCTGCAGGCCATCTGTGGTAAATGCTCTAAGATGTTGGAGAACAAGACGTGTCGACTGTGTCCTGAATGCTTTGTGACGAGCCAAGTCCCTGAAGGGCCTGCAGGGGCCCCAGGAGAACTGAAGAGGAAAGCTACAGCCGAGGTGAGGACCGTCTGACTCTCAGCTTATAGAATACAATAGAAAATAGTAGAATATAACTTCATCTAAATGAAGCTTCCCCTCACAAGTATCATAAGACAATCACACATCATACTTATTGTATATGGCACAGTGTTGCTGAGAAGCTAACATGGACAGGGGGGAGATGTGGGGGGGGGGGGGGGTGGGGGGGGTTGGCTTATAGAGGTTGGCAGCGGGTATATTGTTTCAATGCCAGCCTCTGGAGAGAGCAGAACAATCCCGTTAGTCACCCCAGCATGGCAGAGAGGACAGAGCCCTGCCCAGACAGCCCCACAGAGCATGGTGCACCTCTTTCAGTCTCACACACACACGCACTATAGAGACAAAAAGTGGTACACACAGTCCATAGTCTGCAGGGCTCAATAGGATTAATCTCTCAGTGTTTACCAGGAGTCAATATGAATTAGTGTTCAATAGAGGGCCTGTGCAGTGGGGCAGTAACAGTGGGCCTCCAGCACCACATCAGTAACAGTGGGGCGCCAGCACCACATCAGTAACAGTGGGGCTCCAGCACCACATCAATAACAGTGGGCCTCCAGCACCACATCAATAACAGTGGGGCGCCAGCACCACATCAGTAACAGTGGTTCTCCAGCACCACATTATTAACAGTGGGCCTCCAGCACCACATCAGTAACAGTGGGGCTCCAGCACCACATCAGTAACAGTGGGGCTCCAGCACCACATCAGTAACAGTGGGGTTCCAGCACCACATCAGTAACAGTGGGGCGCCAGCACCACATCAGTAACAGTGGGGCTCCAGCACCACATCAATAACAGTGGGGCGCCAGCACCACATCAGTAACAGTGGGGCTCCAGCACCACATCAGTAACAGTGGGCCTCCAGCACCACATCAGTAACAGTGGTTCTCCAGCACCACATCAATAACAGTGGGGCGCCAGCACCACATCAGTAACAGTGGGCCTCCAGCACCACATCAGTAACAGTGGGGCTCCAGCACCACATCAGTAACAGTGGGGCGCCAGCTCCACATCAATAACAGTGGGGCGCCAGCTCCACATCAATAACAGTGGTTCTCCAGCACCACATCAATAACAGTGGTTCTCCAGCTCCACATCAATAACAGTGGTTCTCCAGCTCCACATCAATAACAGTGGTTCTCCAGCACCACATCAATAACAGTGGGGCGCCAGCACCACATCAATAACAGTGGGGCTCCAGGACCACATCAATAACAGTGGGGCTCCAGCACCACATCAGTAACAGTGGGGCGCCAGCACCACATCAATAACAGTGGTTCTCCAGCACCACATCAATAACAGTGGGGCGCCAGCACCACATCAGTAACAGTGGGCCTCCAGCACCACATCAGTAACAATGGGCCTCCAGCACCACATCAATAACAGTGGGGCTCCAGCACCACATCAGTAACAGTGGGGCGCCAGCACCACATCAGTAACAGTGGTTCTCCAGCACCACATCAGTAACAGTGGTTCTCGAGCACCACATCAATAACAGTGGGGCTAGAGCACCACATCAGTAACAGTGGGGCGCCAGCACCACATCAGTAACAGTGGGGCTCCAGCACCACATCAGTAACAGTGGGGCTCCAGCACCACATCAGTAACAGTGGGGCGCCAGCACCACATCAGTAACAGTGGTTCTCCAGCACCACATCAGTAACAGTGGGGCTCCAGCACCACATCAGTAACAGTGGGGCTCCAGCACCACATCAGTAACAGTGGTTCTCCAGCACCACATCAGTAACAGTGGGGCGCCAGCACCGCATCAGTAACAGTGGGGCTCCAGCACCACATCAGTAACAGTGGGGCTCCAGCACCACATCAGTAACAGTGGGGCTCCAGCACCACATCAATAACAGTGGGGCTCCAGCACCGCATCAGTAACAGTGGGGCGCCAGCACCACATCAGTAACAGTGGGGCTCCAGCACCACATCAGTAACAGTGGGGCGCCAGCACCACATCAGTAACAGTGGGGCTCCAGCACCACATCAGTAACAGTGGTTCTCCAGCACCACATCAATAACAGTGGTTCTCCAGCACCACATCAATAACAGTGGGGCGCCAGCACCACATCAATAACAGTGGGGCTCCAGCACCACATCAATAACAGTGGGGCTCCAGCACCACATCAGTAACAGTGGGGCGCCAGCACCACATCAGTAACAGTGGGGCACCAGCACCACATCAGTAACAGTGGTTCTCCAGCACCACATCAATAACAGTGGGGCGCCAGCACCACATCAGTAACAGTGGGGCGCCAGCACCACATCAGTAACAGTGGTTCTCCAGCACCACATCAGTAACAGTGGTTCTCCAGCACCACATCAATAACAGTGGGGCTACAGCACCACATCAGTAACAGTGGGGCTCCAGCACCACATCAGTAACAGTGGTTCTCCAGCACCACATCAGTAACAGTGGGGCGCCAGCACCACATCAGTAACAGTGGGGCTCCAGCACCACATCAGTAACAGTGGGCCTCCAGCACCACATCAGTAACAGTGGGGCTACAGCACCACATTAGTAACAGTGGGGCTCCAGCACCACATCAGTAACAGTGGTTCTCCAGCACCACATCAGTAACAGTGGTTCGCCAGCACCACATCATTAACAGTGGTTCGCCAGCACCACATCAGTAACAGTGGTTCTCCAGCACCACATCAGTAACAGTGGTTCTCCAGCACCACATCAGTAACAGTGGGCCTCCAGCACCACATCAGTAACAGTGGGCCTCCAGCACCACATCAGTAACAGTGGGGCTCCAGCACCACATCAGTAACAGTGGGGCTCCAGCACCACATCAGTAACAGTGGGCCTCCAGCACCACATCAGTAACAGTGGGGCTCCAGCACCACATCAGTAACAGTGGGGTTCCAGCACCACATCAGTAACAGTGGGGCTCCAGCACCACATCAATAACAGTGGGGCGCCAGCACCACATCAATAACAGTGGTTCTCCAGCACCACATCAATAACAGTGGGGCTCCAGCACCACATCAATAACAGTGGGGCGCCAGCACCTCATCAGTAACAGTGGTTCTCCAGCACCACATCAGTAACAGTGGTTCTCCAGCACCACATCAGTAACAGTGGTTCTCCAGCACCGCATCAGTAACAGTGGGGCTCCAGCACCACATCAGTAACAGTGGGCGCCAGCACCACATCAGTAACAGTGGGGCTCCAGCACCACATCAGTAACAGTGGGGCTCCAGCACCACATCAGTAACAGTGGGGCTCCAGCACCACATCAGTAACAGTGGGCCTCCAGCACCGCATCAGTAACAGTGGGGTGCCAGCACCACATCAGTAACAGTGGGGCTCCAGCACCACATCAATAACAGTGGGGCGCCAGCACCACATCAGTAACAGTGGGCGCCAGCACCACATCAGTAACAGTGGGCGCCAGCACCACATCAGTAACAGTGGTTCTCCAGCACCACATCAATAACAGTGGTTCTCCAGCACCACATCAATAACAGTGGGGCGCCAGCACCACATCAATAACAGTGGGGCTCCAGCACCACATCAGTAACAGTGGGGCGCCAGCACCACATCATTAACAGTGGGGCGCCAGCACCACATCAGTAACAGTGGTTTTCCAGCACCACATCAATAACAGTGGGACGCCAGCACCACATCAATAACAGTGGGGCGCCCGCACCACATCAATAACAGTGGGGCTCCAGCACCACATCAATAACAGTGGGGCTCCAGCACCACATCAATAACAGTGGGGCTCCAGCACCACATCAGTAACAGTGGGGCGCCAGCACCACATCAGTAACAGTGGGCCTCCAGCACCACATCAGTAACAGTGGGCCTCCAGCACCACATCAGTAACAGTGGGGCTCCAGCACCACATCAGTAACAGTGGGGCTCCAGCACCACATCAGTAACAGTGGGGCTCCAGCACCACATCAGTAACAGTGGGCCTCCAGCACCACATCAGTAACAGTGGGGCTCCAGCACCACATCAGTAACAGTGGGGTTCCAGCACCACATCAGTAACAGTGGGGCTCCAGCACCACATCAGTAACAGTGGGGCTCCAGCACCATATCAGTAACAATGGGCCTCCAGCACCACATCAGTAACAGTGGGGCTCCAGCACCACATCAGTAACAGTGGGCCTCCAGCACCACATCAGTAACAGTGGGCCTCCAGCACCACATCAGTAACAGTGGGGCTCCAGCACCACATCAGTAACAGTGGTTCTCCAGCACCACATCAATAACAGTGGTTCTCCAGCACCACATCAGTAACAGTGGTTCTCCAGCACCACATCAGTAACAGTGGTTCTCCAGCACCACATCAGTAACAGTGGGCCTCCAGCACCACATCAGTAACAGTGGGGCTCCAGCACCACATCAGTAACAGTGGGCCTCCAGCACCACATCAGTAACAGTGGGGCTCCAGCACCACATCAATAACAGTGGGGCGCCAGCACCACATCAATAACAGTGGTTTCTCCAGCACCACATCAATAACAGTGGTTCTCCAGCACCACATCAGTAACAGTGGGGATCCAGCACCACATCAATAACAGTGGTTCTCCAGCACCACATCAGTAACAGTGGTTCTCCAGCACCACATCAGTAACAGTGGGGCTCCAGCACCACATCAGTAACAGTGGGCCTCCAGCACCACATCAGTAACAGTGGTTCTCCAGCACCACATCAGTAACAGTGGGGCGCCAGCACCGCATCAGTAACAGTGGGGCTCCAGCACCACATCAGTAACAGTGGGGCTCCAGCACCACATCAGTAACAGTGGGGCTCCAGCACCACATCAATAACAGTGGGGCTCCAGCACCGCATCAGTAACAGTGGGGCGCCAGCACCACATCAGTAACAGTGGGGCTCCAGCACCACATCAGTAACAGTGGGGCGCCAGCACCACATCAGTAACAGTGGGGCTCCAGCACCACATCAGTAACAGTGGTTCTCCAGCACCACATCAATAACAGTGGTTCTCCAGCACCACATCAATAACAGTGGGGCGCCAGCACCACATCAATAACAGTGGGGCTCCAGCACCACATCAATAACAGTGGGGCTCCAGCACCACATCAGTAACAGTGGGGCGCCAGCACCACATCAGTAACAGTGGGGCACCAGCACCACATCAGTAACAGTGGTTCTCCAGCACCACATCAATAACAGTGGGGCGCCAGCACCACATCAGTAACAGTGGGGCGCCAGCACCACATCAGTAACAGTGGTTCTCCAGCACCACATCAGTAACAGTGGTTCTCCAGCACCACATCAATAACAGTGGGGCTACAGCACCACATCAGTAACAGTGGGGCTCCAGCACCACATCAGTAACAGTGGTTCTCCAGCACCACATCAGTAACAGTGGGGCGCCAGCACCACATCAGTAACAGTGGGGCTCCAGCACCACATCAGTAACAGTGGGCCTCCAGCACCACATCAGTAACAGTGGGGCTACAGCACCACATTAGTAACAGTGGGGCTCCAGCACCACATCAGTAACAGTGGTTCTCCAGCACCACATCAGTAACAGTGGTTCGCCAGCACCACATCATTAACAGTGGTTCGCCAGCACCACATCAGTAACAGTGGTTCTCCAGCACCACATCAGTAACAGTGGTTCTCCAGCACCACATCAGTAACAGTGGGCCTCCAGCACCACATCAGTAACAGTGGGCCTCCAGCACCACATCAGTAACAGTGGGGCTCCAGCACCACATCAGTAACAGTGGGGCTCCAGCACCACATCAGTAACAGTGGGCCTCCAGCACCACATCAGTAACAGTGGGGCTCCAGCACCACATCAGTAACAGTGGGGTTCCAGCACCACATCAGTAACAGTGGGGCTCCAGCACCACATCAATAACAGTGGGGCGCCAGCACCACATCAATAACAGTGGTTCTCCAGCACCACATCAATAACAGTGGGGCTCCAGCACCACATCAATAACAGTGGGGCGCCAGCACCTCATCAGTAACAGTGGTTCTCCAGCACCACATCAGTAACAGTGGTTCTCCAGCACCACATCAGTAACAGTGGTTCTCCAGCACCGCATCAGTAACAGTGGGGCTCCAGCACCACATCAGTAACAGTGGGCGCCAGCACCACATCAGTAACAGTGGGGCTCCAGCACCACATCAGTAACAGTGGGGCTCCAGCACCACATCAGTAACAGTGGGGCTCCAGCACCACATCAGTAACAGTGGGCCTCCAGCACCGCATCAGTAACAGTGGGGTGCCAGCACCACATCAGTAACAGTGGGGCTCCAGCACCACATCAATAACAGTGGGGCGCCAGCACCACATCAGTAACAGTGGGCGCCAGCACCACATCAGTAACAGTGGGCGCCAGCACCACATCAGTAACAGTGGTTCTCCAGCACCACATCAATAACAGTGGTTCTCCAGCACCACATCAATAACAGTGGGGCGCCAGCACCACATCAATAACAGTGGGGCTCCAGCACCACATCAGTAACAGTGGGGCGCCAGCACCACATCATTAACAGTGGGGCGCCAGCACCACATCAGTAACAGTGGTTTTCCAGCACCACATCAATAACAGTGGGGCGCCAGCACCACATCAATAACAGTGGGGCGCCCGCACCACATCAATAACAGTGGGGCTCCAGCACCACATCAATAACAGTGGGGCTCCAGCACCACATCAATAACAGTGGGGCTCCAGCACCACATCAGTAACAGTGGGGCGCCAGCACCACATCAGTAACAGTGGGCCTCCAGCACCACATCAGTAACAGTGGGCCTCCAGCACCACATCAGTAACAGTGGGGCTCCAGCACCACATCAGTAACAGTGGGGCTCCAGCACCACATCAGTAACAGTGGGGCTCCAGCACCACATCAGTAACAGTGGGCCTCCAGCACCACATCAGTAACAGTGGGGCTCCAGCACCACATCAGTAACAGTGGGGTTCCAGCACCACATCAGTAACAGTGGGGCTCCAGCACCACATCAGTAACAGTGGGGCTCCAGCACCATATCAGTAACAATGGGCCTCCAGCACCACATCAGTAACAGTGGGGCTCCAGCACCACATCAGTAACAGTGGGCCTCCAGCACCACATCAGTAACAGTGGGCCTCCAGCACCACATCAGTAACAGTGGGGCTCCAGCACCACATCAGTAACAGTGGTTCTCCAGCACCACATCAATAACAGTGGTTCTCCAGCACCACATCAGTAACAGTGGTTCTCCAGCACCACATCAGTAACAGTGGTTCTCCAGCACCACATCAGTAACAGTGGGCCTCCAGCACCACATCAGTAACAGTGGGGCTCCAGCACCACATCAGTAACAGTGGGGCTCCAGCACCACATCAGTAACAGTGGGGCTCCAGCACCACATCAATAACAGTGGGGCGCCAGCACCACATCAATAACAGTGGTTTCTCCAGCACCACATCAATAACAGTGGTTCTCCAGCACCACATCAGTAACAGTGGGGATCCAGCACCACATCAATAACAGTGGTTCTCCAGCACCACATCAGTAACAGTGGTTCTCCAGCACCACATCAGTAACAGTGGGGCTCCAGCACCACATCAGTAACAGTGGGCCTCCAGCACCACATCAGTAACAGTGGTTCTCCAGCACCACATCAGTAACAGTGGGGCTCCAGCACCACTGATCATCACTTTGAATTAAAAGTAGAGCAAATAGTGAAAGTGAGCTCCCGTTCCAAACATTGGTTTGTTAATGGGTTAGAAATATACTGTATTTCTCTGAATATTATGTGAGTACTGGCTCCCACTGCAGTGGATCAACATTGGGATTGTGCCTTTAACTCTGCCTCCTGTGTGTGTTTCTGTCCCTCCAGAAGCAGGTGTCTCCGTCTCTATTGGGGGACAACTGTCTGCAGTGTGGCCAGCTGCAGGTGCAGGAGAAGGGCAAGAGCTGGACCAAGACCTGGGTGGCCGTCACCAAGACTGAACCTCTAGTGCTGTACCTGCAGACCAGCGGACAGGTAAGGGTTAACCTCACACACACACCTGAGGGTCTTTGTCCTGAGGGTCTCTGTCCTGAGGGTCTCTCTCCTGAGGGTCTCTCCTGAGGGTCTCTGTCCTGAGGGTCCTTGTCCTGAGAGTCTCTCTTGAGGGCCTCTCTCTTGAGGGCCTCTCTCTTGAGGGCCTCTCTACTGAGGGTCTCTCTCCTGAGGGTATTTTTCATGTCTGTCTATTTCAGTGTCTTTGTGTACCTGTCTGTCTGTCTGCCTGCCTGTCTGTCTGTCTGTCTGTCTGTCTGTCTGTCTGTCTGTGTGTCTGTCTGTGTCTGCATGTGTATTTGTGTCTTTGTACCGCTGTCTTGTCTACATCCCTTCTCCATGCCCAGGTCACATGTATAAACCTGTCTGTATGTGTGCTTTACCTTACATTAACATTTGAGTCATTTAGCAGACGCTCTTATCCAGAGCGACTTCCTTAGTGCATTCATCTTATGATAGCTAGGTGGGACAACCACATGTCTCAGTCATAGTAAGTATATTTTTCCTCAGTAAAGGAGCTATCAGCAATCTTTTCACACCCTGTAATATACAGCATGTTCCTACGGTCTGTACGCAAGGTGGAATTTGAACCATTGAAGGGATGAAAAAGAACTGACCTTGTGTCTGTTGCTTGGGGAAACCTTTACCTACTTCTCCCCTCTCCTGAAGGTGCTTCACAAGTGTCCTTTATAGGATAGGTGCAGTGTGCAGGCATCTCCAGGGCTGAAAACCAGTCACTGTAGACAGCTCTCCCCATTCCATTTTAGAGACCAGAATCCCATCTCTGCAACAATCTTAGGCAGGCAGAAAGCTGACATCCCCTGGCAGAAGATTAGGATTATTGATTGTTAGAATTGAATGATTAGATAGAAACTGGGGAATGAGGAGGGGGAGAGGAGAGCGGTTATGCACGTGCCTTATAAAATACAATCTAGCCCCCTGCATTAAATGAGAGAAACACTGCACTGTTATGCTTCCTCTTGATTCTGATTGGCCTATTTGTTGTGACTCTTCAGGACTCCCGTGGGGTACGAGCCATACCCCTCCCGGGGTTTGAGGTGAACATGGCAGCGCCATCGGCAACAGAGAAGTCAGAGCTCAAACACGCGTTCCGGCTGAGTAACTCCCAGCAGGCTCTGCTGTTCATCGCCCAGGATGCAGAGGTCCAGGACCAGTGGGTGGAGCTTCTCTCTAGAGCCGCCCGCGGGGAAACAACCACAGTCACGCCTGTCAGCCTGACGGATCACAGGAAGAGCCAATAGGGAGGCTCCGTTGATGCCACAGGACCCTCCCTCTCCTTCCCACCTCTCACCCCCTCTCCTGTGGACAGAGCACACATTACTTGAATTCACTTTACCTTGGCACTTTTTGTTTTGTTTTCTTTGAAGGGAAGGAAGAATCCTCTCCTCTGCTGCCCTTGCCTCCACCAGACACACACACATTCACACACAGAGTCACTCTTTCCCTGGCTCTCTCTATCTCTCTCGCATACACACACACACACATTCACACACAGACTCACTCTTTCCCTGGCTCTCTCTATCTCTCTCGCATACACACACACACATTCACACACAGACTCGCTCTTTCCCTGGCTCTCTATCTCTCTTGCTTACACACACACACATACACATGCACACACGCACACACACACACACACAACACATACACACTTGTTATTTCTCTCAGTGTTCTCTGCAGTTCAAGAAGAACAGAAGACTCTTTGATTTAATATGTTTTGTATTATAGCTGAAGGCATTTTTAAGATGAATCCTGTATGATTTTATAAAACAATGAAGTTTGTTGTACATTGTGTGACTGTGTTGTGAAGCATTAACCCCTGTTGGTCTGTCTGTCTGTCTACCTGTCTGTGTGTTCCTCCTGTGTTTTATTTCACTATTGAATGTTAGCGTATTGAACCCCAGACACCTTTCCCCACCCCTGTGGTCCCAGTGCCAGCTCAGTGGTGGTTGTACAGTATGTATGCTATATTGTGTCATTAGTATAAAGAGATCCATTTAACTTAAGAGACGTGAACGAACGCTTGTGGCTGGCCACCTGATGCTCCCACTATCAGCCCCCCAACTCCTCACAGCCCTTCCCCCAAACACTCCCACCCTCACCCCACTATCATCCCCCAACTCCTCACAGCCCTCCCCCCAAACACTCTCACCCTCACCCCACTATCATCCCCCAACTCCTCACAGCCTTCCCCCCCCAAACACTCCCACCCTCACCCCACTATCATCCCCCAACTCCTCACAGCCCTCCCCACCAAACACTCCCACCTTCACCCCACTATCATCACCCAACTCCTCACAGCCCTCCCCCCAAACACTCCCACCCTCACCCCACTATCATCCCCCAACTCCTCACAGCCCTCCCCCCAAACACTCCCACCCTCACCCCACTATCAGCCCCCCAACTCCTCCCCCTGTCTCCTGGATGGGCTCTTTCCCTCCCTCCTCTTTCTATAAACTCTGCCCCCTTGACCAGGAGAATATACTACCACTTCCTGTTTTTACCGCTTACCTGCTTCTGGTCATGTGATAGAAACCTTAGCAACGATACAAGTACTGTACGATTGCGCGTTCTGCCTTGCCCCCCTCTACCCCCAACCCCCCGGCACCAGCTTGTAAAGAACCAGAAAATTGTTTAGTCATCTCTATGTGCATGTATAAACTCACTCATATTTATGTACCGTACCCTGAAAACCCCAGTGGCCCTCTTTCCTCTTTGTCGTACTGTAAAGTGAGCAGACTCAGTATTGCGTGTTTTAACCCTGGCTTGTGCACTGTGGATGAGCAGTCAAGCATATCATCAATAAAGAGACATATGGCTCACTCAGTGTCATACTGTCCAACATGATCCTTTGAGTGTCATTTTGTATTCACAATTCTCCCTCAATTCTGTCTTTATTCATTCTCCTCTCTCCCACACAGACATACTTTGAGTTGTTGAAGACCTTGGCTCTGTAAACGGGTTTCTTTCTTCTGCTATTTCTATTCCCTAACTTAATGACAGTGTTTAATCCGGTATGAATATTGGATCTCATGCAATATTTGGCAAGTAGGTATATTGTTGTGGAAATTCTTACACAGGCACACTCAAAGTCAATCTTAAATTAATAATTGTTTATTGTCAGCGCGCTGGAGAGGTTCCAACAAATGTAATGCACCATATTGAACGTCTGTCAGGAGCTCTGCTGGGGCAGTCCCAGCAGTTGTCTTATATACGGCTATACACAGACAAGTTATATTTGCATGATTTAGCATAATACATTCATCATTACTGTTTTATTTCATTCATGTGACCGACCAGTACTGGTTCATAACATGTGACAGACCAATACCTCACGAGGATTCTCCTCTCTAAGTTGAGACCTTGAAACTGAGATATCTATCGTTGTCACGCCCTGGCCTTTGTTATCTTTGTTTTCTGTAATAGTTTGGTTAGGTCAGGGTGTGACAGGGGGGAAGTTTGTGTGTTTTTGTCTTGTCTTGGGTGGTTGTATGGTATAGGGGGTTTAGGTAGAGTAGATGGGTTTGTGTTTGAGTGTAGGTGTCTAGGTATGTCTATGGTTGCCTGAATGGTTCTCAATCAGAGACAGCTGTCATTCATTGTCTCTGATTGGGAGCCATATTTAAGGCAGCCATAGGCAGTAGGCTTTTGTGGGTAGTTGTCTATGTTCTATGTTGCATGTGTGCACTTAGTCTATTATAGCTTCACGTTCGTCTGTTTGTTTTGTTTTCATTCGCTTTTGTCTTCCAATAAAAGAAGATGTATTTTTCACACGCTGCGCCTTGGTCCACTCATTCGTCTCAAGACGTTCGTGACAGAACTACCCACCAAAGAAGGACCAAGCAGCGTGTCAAGCAGCAGCAGGAACAACCTACACAGGATTTCTGGACATGGGAGGACGAATTGGATGGTAAGGGACCTTGGGCTCAACCTGGAGAATATCGCCGCCCTCGTGAAGAGCTGGAGGCAGCTAAAGCCGAGAGGCGGTGGTATGAGGAGGCAGCACGGAGGCGAGGCTGGAAGCCTGTTAATCAAGCCCAAACATTTCTTGGGGGGGCTACAACAGAGTATGGCGAAGTCAGGTAGGAGACCTGAGCCAACTCCCTGTACTTACTGTGGAGAGCGAGAGTACGGGCAGACACCGTGTTATGCGGTAGAGCGTATGGTGTCTGCTGTACGTGTGCATAGCCCGGTGCGGTACATACCAGCTCCTCGTATCGGCCGGGCTAGATTGAGTATTGAGCCAGGTGCCATGAAGCCGGCTCAACGCGTCTGGTCTCCAGTGCGTCTCCTCGGGCCGGCATACATTGCACCAGCCTTACGCATGGTGTCCCCGGTTCGCCTACACAGCCCAGTGTGGGTTATTCCACCTCCCCGCACTGGTCGGGCTACAGGGAGCATAGAACCAGGTAAGGTTGGGCAGGCTCAGTGCTCAAGGGAGCCAGTACGCCTGCACGGTCCGGTATTTCCGGCGCCACCTCCCCGCCCCAGCCCAGTACCACCAGTGCCTACACCACGCACCAGGCTTCCTGTGCGTCTCCAGAGCCCTGTTCCTCCTCCACGCACTAGCCCTGTGGTGCGTGTCTCCAGCCCATTACCACCAGTGCCTACACCACGCACCAAGCCTCCTGTGCGTCTCCAGAGTCCTGTGCGTCCTGTTGCTGCTCCCCGCACTAGCCTGAAGGTGCGTGTCCTTAGCCCGGTACCTCCAGTTCCGGTACCACGCACCAGGCCTACAGTGCGCCTCAGCCGGCCAGAGTCTGCCGTCTGCACAGCGGCGCCTGAACTGCCCGTCTGCCCAGCGGCACCTGAACTGCCCGTCTGCCCAGCAGCGGCTGAACTGCCCGTCTGCCCAGCGGCGGCTGAACTGCCCGTCTGCCCAGTGGCGCCTGAACTGCCCGTCTGCCCAGCGGCGCCTGAACTGCCCGTCTGCCAAGCGCCGCCTGCGCTGCCCGTCTGTACTGAGCCTTCAAAGCCGCCCGTCTGTCCTGAGCCTTCAAAGCCGCCCGTCTGTCCTGAGCCTTCAAAGCCGCCCGTCTGTCCTGAGCATTCAGAGCCGCCCGTCAGTCAGGAGCCGCTAGAGCCGCCCGCCAGTCAGGAGCCGCTAGAGCCTTCCGCCAGACAGGAGCCGCTAGAGCCTTCCGCCAGACAGGAGCCGCCAGAGCCTTCCGCCAGACAGGAGCCGCCAGAGCCTTCCGCCAGACAGGAGCCGCCAGAGCCTTCCGCCAGACAGGAGCCGCCAGAGCCTTCCGCCAAACAGGAGCCGCCAGAGCCTTCCGCCAGACAGGAGCCGCCAGAGCCTCCCGCCAGACAGGAGCCGCCAGAGCCTTCCGCCAGACAGGAGCCGCCAGAGCCTTCCGCCAGACAGGAGCCGCCAGAGCCGTCATCCAGCCATGACCAGCCAGAGCCGTCATCCAGCCATGACCAGCCAGAGCCAGCATCCAGCCATGACCAGCCAGAGCCGTCATCCAGCCAGGACCAGCCAGAGCCGGCCAGAGCCGGCATAGAACGGCATAGGCAAGATGCAGTAGATGGTATAGAGTACAGTATATACATATGAGATGAGTAATGTAGGGTATGTAAACATAAAGTGGCATAGTTTAAAGTGGCTAGTGATACATGTATTACATAAAGATGGCAAGATGCAGTCGATGATATAGAGTACAGTATATACATATACATATGAGATGAGTAATGTAGGGTATGTAAACATTATATTAAGTGGCATTGTTTAAAGTGGCTAGTGGTACATTTTTACATAATTTCCATCAATTCCCATTATTAAAGTGGCTGGAGTTGAGTCAGTATGTTGGCAGCGGCCGCTAAATGTTAGTGGTGGCTGTTTAACAGTCTGATGGCCTTGAGATAGAAGCTGTTTTTCAGTCTCTCGGTCCCTGCTTTGATGCACCTGTACTGACCTCGCCTTCTGGATGATAGCGGGGTGAACAGGCAGTGGCTTGGGTGGTTGTTGTCCTTGATGATCTTTATGGCCTTCCTGTGACATCGGGTGGTGTAGGTGTCCTGGAGGGCAGGTAGTTTGCCCCCGGTGATGCGTTGTGCAGACCTCACTACCCTCTGGAGAGCCTTACGGTTGTGGGCGGAGCAGTTGCCGTACCAGGCGGTGATACAGCCCGACAGGATGCTCTCGATTGTGCATCTGTAGAAGTTTGCGAGTGCTTTTGGTGACAAGCCAAATTTCTTCAGCCTCCTGAGGTTGAAGAGGCGCTACTGCGCCTTCTTCACAACGCTGTCTGTGTGGGTGGACCAATTCAGTTTGTCCGTGATGTGTACACCGAGGAACTTAAAACTTTCCACCTTCTCCACTACTGTCCCGTCGATGTAGATAGGGGGGTGCTCCCTCTGCTGTTTCCTGAAGTCCACAATCATCTCCTTTGTTTTGTTGACGTTGAGTGTGAGGTTATTTTCCCGACACCACACTCCGAGGGCCCTCACCTCCTCCCTGTAGGCCGTCTCGTCGTTGTTGGTAATCAAGCCTACCACTGTAGTGTCATCCGCAAACTTGATGATTGAGTTGGAGGCGTGCATGGCCACGCAGTCGTGGGTGAACAGGGAGTACAGGAGAGGGCTCAGAACGCACCCTTGTGGGGCCCCAGTGTTGAGGATCAGCGGGGTGGAGATGTTGTTACCTACCCTCACCACCTGGGGGCGACCCGTCAGGAAGTCCAGGACCCGGTTGCACAGGGCGGGGTCGAGACCCAGGGTCTCGAGCTTGATGACGGGTTTGGAGGGTACTATGGTGTTAAATGCTGAGCTGTAGTCGATGAACAGCATTCTCACATAGGTATTCCTCTTGTCCAGTTGGGTTAGGGCAGTGTGCAGTGTGGTTCCGATTGCGTCGTCTGTGGACCTATTGGGTCGGTAAGCAAATTGGAGTGGGTCTAGGGTGTCCGGTAGGGTGGAGGTGATATGGTCCTTGACTAGTCTCTCAAAGCACTTCATGATGACGGAAGTGAGTGCTACGGGGCGGTAGTCGTTTAGCTCAGTTACCTTAGCTTTCTTGGGAACAGGAACAATGGTGGCCCTCTTGAAGCATGTGGGAACAGCAGACTGGGATAAGGATTGATTGAATATGTCCGTAAACACACCAGCCGGCTGGTCTGCGCATGCTCTGAGGACGCGGCTGGGAATGACATCTGAGCCTGCAGCCTTGCGAGGGTTAACACGTTTAAATGTTTTACTCACCTCGGCTGCAGTGAAGGAGAGCCCGCAGGTTTTGGTAGCGGGCCGTGTCAGTGGCACTGTATTGTCCTCAAAGCGAGCAAAAAGGTTATTTAGCCTGTCTGGGAGCAAGACATCCTGGTCCGCGACGGGGCTGGTTTTCTTTTTGTAATCCGTGATTGACTGTAGACCCTGCCACATACCTCTTGTGTCTGAGCTGTTGAATTGCGACTCGATTTTGTCTCTATACTGGGACTTAGCTTGTTTGATTGCCTTGCGGGGGGGGATTGCTACACTGTTTGTATTCGGTCATGTTTCCGGTCACCTTGCCCTGGTTAAAAGCAGTGGTTCGCGCTTTCAGTTCCACGCGAATGCGCCCGTCAATCCACGGTTTCTGGTTTGGGAATGTTATAATCGTTGCTGTGGGTACGACATCGTCAATGCACTTTCTAATGAACTCGCTCACCGAATCAGCGTATTCTTCAATATTGTTGTTGGACGCAATGCGGAACATATTCCAATCCGCGTGATCGAAGCAGTCTTGAAGCGTGGAATCAGATTGGTCGGACCAGCGTTGAACAGACCTGAGCGAGGGAGCTTGTTGTTTTAGTTTCTGTTTGTAGGCTGGAAGCAACAAAATGGAGTCGTGGTCAGCTTTTCCGAAAGGAGGGCGGGGGAGGGCCTTATATGCGTCGCGGAAGTTAGTATAACAATGATCCAAGGTTTTACCAGCCCTGGTAGCACAATCGATATGCGGATAGAATTTAGGGAGGTTTTTTTTCAGATTAGCCTTGTTAAAATCCCCAGCCACGATGAATGCAGCCTCAGGGTGTGTGGTTTCCATTTTACAAAGAGTCAGATAAAGTTCGTTCAGGGCCATCGATGTATCTGCTTGGGGGGGAATATATACGGCTGTGATTATAATCGAAGAGAATTCCCTTGGTAGATAATGCGGTCGACATTTGATTGTGAGGAATTCTAGATCAGGTGAACAGAATGACTTGAGTTCCTGTATGTTGTTATGATCACACCACGTCTCGTTAATCATAAGGCATACACCCCCGCCCCTCTTCTTACCAGAAAGATGTATGTTTCTGTCGGCGCGATGCGTGAAGAAACCAGCTGGCTGCACCGACTCCGTTAGCGTCTCTTGAGTTAGCCATGTTTCCGTGAAGCAGAGAACGTTACAATCTCTGATGTCTCTCTGGAATGTTACCCTTGCTCGGATTTCATCAACCTTATTGTCAAGAGACTGGACATTGGTGAGTAGTATGCTAAGGAGTGGAGCGCGATGTGCCCGTCTCCGAAGCCTGACCAGGAGACCGCTACGTTTTCCCCTTTTACGGCGTCGCATAGGGTCGCCGGCTGTCGTAGTCGACAAGCTATACATTGATAACCATCTGTTCCCGAGACACCAAGACGACTCCATGGCTACTCTAAATAAAATTGAACATCCAACACTATTAATGGTAGGGATTGTAAAAATAAAATAATAAAATATAACAATTAATAAATATATTATAATTACACTATTCTACTATTCAAGTTAAGGAATGTTGTAAAATAATTTGTATTCTATTTTTATTCATAGTATTTTTAAATCGATAAAAGATAGGACAATTCATTAAATAATTAATCCCCAAATACAAGGAACTGGAACACAAAAGTACCCAAACCCCAAAAGTAGGCAGGAATCAACAAAGTAGAAATAAAAACATGACAGAGGACATAAAAGGCACAGTATGTGGGTATGTACGGGTGTATATGTGAGGGGAGTGAGGGTGTGTAGGAATATGGGGTGTCTGTGTTTTGTGTGATGGGAAAGTGTGATGAGTTAAGTGAGTGATTAAGGAAAATGGTTGCAAATGCCAGAGCCCATATGTGTCTGCGAGCAAGGAGTTGTGAAAAGAGCGACAGTCTTCACTCTTGCAAAGATGTGGGATATACATTTTACAGTAAAAAATATACATATATATATAGTTTGATTATTTTGTCCTATCATGATGGAACTTTGACAACCCTATATCCTAGACACCAACTTGAGCGACCCATCCACTAAGGAGAAGTCCTTATCCGTTTCATAGGCCTACTGCAAGTAGACTACGCAGCCATGACAGAAAAGTGAGAGTGATCAGAGACCCACTAAAGCAGCACTGCCCCCTCAAGAGCCTGCCCGGTAGGGTAGGTCCAAAGGCCAAAGCTACTAATGAGAACCTTGAAGACCTCGTACCTAGCCGGTAGGAATTCCGGTGGAGTACCCCACCGGTAGTGGTAGTGCTGGCAACACTGGCTGCAGTAACCCATGGGGAGGGAGTCACACGCGAACAATCAGAGAGGGGGTATATTAATGTGGTCCTGGCGGCACAGAATAATAAAATGGTCTGACTGCACAGAGTTGCTTGGGTCACAGATGGGTCACAACAATGGAACAGCATGTGTGGGTGTTGGGGGGAAGTGGGGTTTCCAAACTAGGACTAGATAGGACTAGATATTGGTTAATATTCCCATACCCATATTCCCATACCTTCTTAATTTGGCATGCCTTCTTAAACAACCAAACTGTATACGCATTCACACATCGTCTTCGCTTGAGTTGGGCTCGGGTATGGAACATTTGAGCTTGTGGTTGTGTGTGTGTGCATGAGTGTGTGGGTGTGTAGGTCGATCTGTGAGTGGAAGGGGAGAGAGGGACAGAGGTGTTTGTTTGGGACGGGTGGGGTGAGTGAGTGTATGCATCCCACATCTGTTGACAAAAATGTAGACTTCGTACTACAAGCTGTTGTTATGGGTAACAAAGTGCTTATATTACTATGCATATTATTCGTCAATTGTGGAAATAAATTACGATATGCAAGATTTGTTTTATATATATATATATCATTTTTTTATCTAGATGCAGTACAACTGAGGTAAGGGCTTTCAAAATTATGTTGGCTGCAGATCTGGTTCTGTACTGTAGGTGGCACCATGTGCTTTTTTAAAGGATGGGCCCCTATCTCTTAAAGGCCCTAGGATCTATGTGTACAGGGATGGTCAGCCAGTCACTGGGATGACAACACAATTTGGGATGAGGGGAGGTTTTAGCGGGTGGAATATTGGAGGACAATTAAGGGTGATTCAGTCGCAGCTACAGCATGATTAACATTGCAAAATCATGGTACAGCTGCAGTATATGGACACTAAATTATCATGGTACTTCTTAATTGTAAGTTTACAAACATATATTATGGTAAGTCTAATTTAAAAAAGAGAAGGAATATAATATATATTGTTTACATGAAATTCAGTCTACACCTTTAGAAGAAGTTAAATGGAAAAAAGACCGGTGGGGGGGGGCTAAATATATTTCTCCCATGGGCAAAAAAAACTCAGGAGTGATGAAGTGATGAAATTAATCAACAATCATTTTGATCCAAATGTGCAAACTGTTCAAACAGATCAGTAAGGAAGGTAGATCCTTCTAAATATGCTTTTGGACCATAAACATATTTGGCTCATTAATCTATATGGTCCAAATAATGATGATCCACTCTTCTTTGAAAATATATATAAACATTTATCGAGCTTACAGGCAATACATGATTAAATTATTATGGTGGAAGATTATAATACCATTTAAAGTACCTCAATGGGCCGTAAAGGAAATCACACTACAAACTATCACCCTCATGTACTTATGGAAATTATGAATATTATGGATATATTGGAACTAGTAGATATATGGAGGCTTAAATATCCCGACCTAGTGAGATATACATGGCAGAGGCTCAATCAAGCAAGTAGTCTTGACTACTTTCTTATGTCATTCTCGCTGGTACCAAAAGTTAAAAGAGTGTTGATAGGGGACAGAATGCGGTCGGACCATCAAATAATTGGTATACACATTACTCTTACAAAATTTCTGCAAGGGCGAGGATATTGGAAATTTTATCAAAGCCTACTGGATGACAACTTGCTTAACCAAGATTTTCCTACATAACATCCTAGTCAGACAGGTTTTTTACATGGACGATACATTGGAGATAAAATAAGACAAGTACTGGAAACAATATAATACTATGAAAAATCTGGGAAGCCAGGCCTGGAATTCATAGCTGACTTTGAAAAGGTATTTGATAAAGTACAACTGGAATTTATATATAAATGCCTGGACTATTTTTATTTTGGAAAATCTCTTATACAATGGGTTAAAGTTATACAGTATATTGTAACCCCAGGTGTAAAATAGTAAATAATGGCTACTTCTCAGAAAGTATTAAATTGTCAAGAGGAGTAAAACAAGGTTGTCGACTATCTGCATATTTATTTATTATGACCATCGAAATGTTATCTATTAAAATCAGACCCAATAATAATATCAAGGGGCTGGAAATACAGGGCTTAAAAACAAAGGTGTCGTTGTACGCTGACGATTCATGTTTTCTTTTAAATCCACTATTTGTATCCCTGCACAGCCCCATAGCGGATCTAGATAATTTTTCTAACCTCTCTGTATTAAAACCGAATTATGATAAATGCACCATAATACAACTTTTACATTAGCATGTAGTTTACCAATAAAATGTTTTGACGATGGAGTGGACATACTCAGTATTCATATCCCAAAATAAATAAATTATCTCACTACAATACATTTTAATAGAAAGTTGGCCAAATTAGATAAGATTTGCGACCATGGAAAGGACAACACCTGTCTATTTCTGGACAAATCACCCTGATTAATTCATTAGTCATATCCTAGTTAACCTACAGACCTATGGCTTGGCCTAGACCTAATTACTTTTTTAAAATTATGTGAGCAAAGAATATTCCACTCTATTTGGAAGAGCCAGATAAAATTAAACTCAAATATAGTCATTCATTTTTAAAAAGCATTTAAAAAAAAAAAATCTAAACGGTGTAAGTTTTGTAAATTCTATTATAAATAGGACTGTTGCAGTCATGACACACATGCAGTTAACAAAAATATATGGACATTTCTGCTCTATCCAAAATTACAACCAACTGATTGCAGCATTACTGCAAAAATGGAGGAGGCAAGTGGAAAGGGGAGAAAGTATGGAACTTGTCTGTCACAAGTGTAGAGAGGAGTAGGCAGGAGGCAGTCACAGGTTTAGAACTACTGAATTTATTAAAACACTATATAGGTATAAAAGCATGACGAAACCCAAAGGGCAAAATAATAAAGTACTCAGGAAATAGTAGGAGCGATTCCTCTCAGGAAAACAAGCAACATGTACAATGACCAACAAAGACAAATGACAGAGGGAGTATATATACAGTGATGGAGTAGGGATTGGAACCAGGTGTGTGTAATGATGACGAGACAAGTCCGGGGTTGATGAGTAAAGGGCGTTTGCCAGCAGCAGGTTCGGCAGCAGCTAGAAGGCCGGCGACTCCGAACGACCGAGCTGGGCAGGAGCGAAGCGAAGGCTGGTGCCAAAGCGAAGGCTGGTGCGACAGTAACCCACCCCGAGGTTGCTGCTCCAGCAGCGGGCGCCGCCGACCTTGGGGACGACCCCGGAGACGCAGTGGTGGTCGGTCGGGACGATGCCTGTGGAAGTCCCGTTATGAGAGAACGGTCCAGGACGTCCCGCGCCGGAACACAGCACCGCTCTTCGGGACCGTACCCCTCCCAGTTGACCAGGTACTGGAGAGACCCTCACGACGGTGTGAGTCCAACAGGCTGCGGACGGAGTACGCCGGGGTCCCCTCAACGTCCAAGGGAGGGGGCGGTGCGTCATGGGGGCCAGCACTAGCCAATGGACCAACTGCCACCGGCCTGAGGAGAGATACATGAAATGAGGGTGAGATACGGTAATTGACGGGGAGCTGTAATCTGTACGTCACCTCATTGACTCTCCTCAGGACTTTGAACAAACCGAAGGCCCAGCTTCCGGCAGGGCAGGCGTTGGGGCAGGTGAGGGCTCCTGTCGCAGGGCTCGACGGATGTCCGCATCCACGTTCCACATGACAGGAGCCACAATGCAGGACAGGGGAATAATGGGTGTCACTTTCTCCCCCCGATCCTCTGTGTCATGCACCCGGGACAACACATGG
Source organism: Salvelinus fontinalis (assembly GCF_029448725.1). Taxonomy (NCBI): domain Eukaryota; kingdom Metazoa; phylum Chordata; class Actinopteri; order Salmoniformes; family Salmonidae; genus Salvelinus; species Salvelinus fontinalis. The sequence continues at coordinate 28,134,228 of NC_074672.1, forward strand.
GCCTTGACGTTCTTAGATCCCGGCCGGTAGGAGAGGGTAAATAAACCTGGCGAAGAACAGGGCCCACCTGGCCTGATGCGGGTTCAGCCTCTTTGCTGCTCAAATACACTCTAGGTTCCGGTGATCCTTCAAAGAAGGATTGGGTGTTGAGCATCCTCCAGCCAGTGCCGCCATGTTTTCAGCGCCTTCTTGACGGCCAGCAACTCACGATCTTTCAGCGCCTTCTTGACGGCCAGCAACTCAAGATCCCCCACACCGTAATTCCGCTCCGTGAGAGACAGCTTCTGTGAGTAGAAGGCGCATGGATGGAGTTTAGGTGGCGATCCAGTGTGTTGGGAGAGAACAGCTCCTACTCCAACCTCAGAGGCGTCCACCTCCACGATGAAGGGCAGAGATGGGTCAGGATGAGCCAGAACAGGTGCGTTCTTAAAATGTTCCTTGAGCGCATGGAAGGCTGTGACACCTGCATTAAAGACCAAAATTGGCCAAAGAAATTGTGATAAATAAAAAGTATACCAGTTTAATTTAAGGACAAAAAAATTGACAGCTGCGCCATACAGGTTGCAAAATAGTTCGGAGGACATTTTCAATGTACCGATTCCATGGCACATGGTCATTGAGCTGAAATATAAAACTACGCCGGATTCAAAACTTAGAGAGAACCAATAGAATGTCATATACTGTAGGTTGTAATATGGCTATTTTTTTACTGGCTTGGCTTCCTCAGAGAATTTACCCACGCAGCTCACCTGTCACAGGGTGGTGAATATGCACAGTGATGAGCTTGATGCTCTTTTCCAATAAATATTATTCTGGTGACATGATGATCGATGCTTGGCTGCCATTTGACAAATGCAAATAATATTGTTCTTATCCCTAATAATCTCATAATATAGGCATAGCCGCGCGAAGTAGTGGTGCTGAAGGTCCTGCAGCACCCCCTGATAAATCTGAATTATAAAAAAATATGAATAAAAAATAAAATATATACTGTATATATTTTTATTTTATGTATTTCTTCAGACTTTATCAGTCCTGTATTAGTGAATCGATACTAGAGAGCATGTGCCAAGACCAGAGTGGGCACATTTGCAAGACGGCAAAAGGTATTTTTATGTGCACTACGTCATCACGCACAGCCTTTTATCGGCAAAAGTCACTTTGATGGAAACATATCTGGTGGGAAAATGCACATATTGTTTTAGGCAGATTTGAGAATATTCGCATGGAAATCTGTCGCAAATTGGATAGAAACCTAGCTATAGATGTGTTGCCGCCAGATTGGAGAATGTTATTATCTCCCCGAAAACTCTTGTCCAGTCCATTTACTAGTCAGATTTTAGTCACAGAGATAACGAAATTAACACTGTTGTGAACCCTGTCTTTTTAAAGCAATTTGAGCTGCCAAATTGATGTATTACAGGCACTCTCCCAAGCTGTGAGCTGTGGTGCAGCGAGATAGTCCCTAAAAATGCTGATAGTTACCTTCTGACTCATAGTTTACATAGAGTAAGAACAGAGAACTGGGTGCATTGTGTCTACTCTGCTGCTGGAGAGAGACCATGTTGAGAAACTTTTGTCATCTGTCCCTTCAAAAGACATCTCACACTTTTTTCCCCTTATGAGTTGGTAGTTTTTGTAAAGCCAGATTTCGAGCTGTCTATCTCCCCAGGCAAAATACGCCATTTCAAGGATCTGGAGGCTGGGGCTTTGGAAGTAGGCCAGCAAAGCTGTTTCCATAATTATTCATAATTGCATATTTTGTTTTGGTGTATTTTTATTTATTTTTTATTTTTATTTTATTTTTTTTACCGTTATTTTACCAGGTAAGTTGACTGAGAACACATTCTCATTTGCAGCAACGACCTGGGGAATAGTTACAGGGGAGAGGAGGGGGATGAATGAGCCATGGGGGGATGCTACTGTTTCATATTGATGTAGGGTCTAATTTGATCACCTTGTTGCAGGATAACTTTCCTGCAATGCAGGACATATAGTGTATTTGAGGTTTAAAAAAGGCTTCTGAAGTCTGTAATTTTCACTTTTCAATTTCAGACTTGATTTTCCCCAACGAAAAATGTATCAACTCCTACAAAAATGTCATAATAATTAACATTTCCTGTTGCTGCAGGATTTAATTAATGCTGTAGGACACTGGCTCAAATTAAGATCCTACATCTGTACTGATCCTTTCCCTCCTGCTCCCTGTAGGAACCAGCTGACTGGCTTATAAAATGAGTGCATGCACACATGCTTGTGTGTGTACATTAGAAAATAGTACCGGAAGTGGGACAGAGTCCCTAACCCAGTTTCACTGTGTACAGTCCACCAAGGGGGCAGTGGAACCGCACCATACAGTGTGTTAGTTTGGCCTCTACCAGGATCCCCAAGGCTCGTCCTAATGGCTTCATTCATCAAGGCCACAAACCTGCTCTCATCAACACAAAAGACTAGGTCCAACATAGCTGCTGTCATTGCCAGAAACTCAATATAGAACTTGTTTAAGTGGGGTCAAAGAACACACATTTTCATACTGCCTTAATCCTGCTGTAAAATATCTTCCCATCCCATGCCAAGCAGTATTATTACACACTGAGCAGTGTACCCGGCTGCAGAGTTGCAGTGTGGAGTGGATTTTTCTCATTCTCCGAACACAGCTGATGAAAATGGCAGATGCTCTGAAAGGCCATTGGAGCGTAACCCTCTGGAGCGTAACCAGCTGTGTGTGTGCCATGTCAGAGTCCATACCAGACACAAAACCAGAAATTCCTGTATCTGTTTGTCACACAGACACACACACATCAAAGCTGATGTTGCGCTGTTTCGCCAGACTGTTTAGACACTTCTCCATCGGTGTAGGGGAAGCCGGTTACAACTGTCATTTTGTTTCCTGTTATTTTTGTGGCAACTTATGCTGAGATGTAAATGTCCTCAAATGTTGTGTTTCAGAAGCAGTCTAGGTTCCAATCATGATTTCCTGTATGGTGTAAAAAAAGAACGTTATTCTCTGTTCTAATGTGTCCCTAGGGACTCTCCCTACTACAAAGCTTCACAGGCAATTTGCCTTCACACAAAAACAGTTTAGACCATGTACAGTATAAACCCTAATCATGGAACTGGACTGGTTCATCACTTACTTATCAGACAAATACGTAGGATCTTAATTTGATCACTCTTTTGTTGCTGAGAGTTTTCGTGCACTGCAGGAAATGTAGATGAGCTTCGCGATTTACATAAATTCACTGAAAACCCTCATCAACACACGGTTATATTAATGGTATTCCACTTTTCATGTAGCCTACTTTGGCCAGCTAATAACCTAACCCCGGCTCAAGCAACATTATGGACTAAACGTTCAAATCCTGTTGCTGCAAGATTATTTTGCTGTGACAATATAGGTCAAATTAAGATCCGACTGTACATCTGCACTGATTTAGTCTTTTCCCTGATGCCAGTTTTAATCTAAGCAGACTTTCAACAGCTAAAGCCCAGCCCACCGCTTTCAGATCTGGGAATCACAAGCTTTGACCTCGAGGCCGGAAAAATGGGTCCTGTGTTTGAATATATATGGGACATTTACTAGATGGTAACATAATGACACAATACAACACCATCCCACGGCTCATGTATTCCCATCCGCAGATTCACAGCCTGAAGCAGGAGGCTTAACATTGCATCAGTTTGTTCTAATTAAAATCTGTTAAGCTGAATGTAATAATGATGTGTGAGGTCCATTTAATTTAACAGTGTGAGTCAGAGGAGGCTGGTGGGAGGAGCTATAGGAGGACAGGCTCATTGTAATGGCTGGAATGGTATAAATGGAACGGAGTGAAACGTGGTTTCTATGTGTTTGATGTGTTCCATACCGTTCCATTTATATCGTTCCAGACATTACAATGAGGCCGTCCTCCTATGGCTCCTTCCACCAGCCTCCTCTGGTGGGAGTGCGTTTCAGAGAGTAACCAGTGTTTTTTATGCCCATTGAACTAGAACAAATTCAATTTCTTCAACTAAAGAAAGATAAATTGGCCGTATGTGTCTTTCCACACCCCAAGACTTAAAAAGCTACCCCGGTATATGGGAGACATTTATCAGGACAGAACCAGAGCAATTTCATGGGACATTAAGGCATCTGTCAAGCGATTTTAGCCTCCCTCTGAGAGTTTTTCACCTGAAAACAACCTGCTTACTGCACAGTGCACAGACAGAAAATGCATGCGCTCACACACACACACACACACACACACACACACACACACACACACACACACACACACACACACACACACACACACACACACACACACACACACACACACACACACACACACACACACACACAACTCCCCGCTGTAAAAATGTATCTGTCAATAACTTTGCTTGAAGATACAGAATGTAGACAGAACACATCTGGTGAGCGAGAATATAACACAAGACAAGCAGATAGTGAAACCTTCCCAGGCCATCATCACCCAGTTGATACATTTTTACATTTGACATTTGAGTCATTTAGCAGACGCTCGTATCCAGAACGACTTACAGTAGTGAATGCATACATTTCTCATACTGATATGTAAGTAATAAATGAACCGTACTGATTATCTGACATACAGTGCATTGTCAAAGTGTTCAGGGTGGCTACTTTGAAGAATCTCAAATATAAAATATAGTTTGATTTCATTAACACTTTTTTGGTTACTACATGATTCCATATGGGTTATTTCATAGTTTTGATGTCTTCACTATTATTCTATAATGTAGAAAATAGTAAAAATAAAGAAAAACCCTTGAATGAGTAGGTGTGTCCGAACTTTTGACTGGTACTGTATACACTACCGTTCAAAAGTTTGGGGTCACTTTGAAATGTCCTTGTTTTTGAAAGAAAAGCAAATTTTTTGTCCATTAAAATAACATCAAATTGATCAGAAATACAGTGTAAACATTTTTTATGTTGTAAATAACTATTGGAGCTGGAAATGGCAGATTTTTTTATGGAATATCTTCATAGCCGTACAGAGGCCTGTTATCAGCAACCATCACTCCTGTGTTCCAATGGCACGTTGTGTTAGTTAATCCAAGGCTAATTTATCATTAGAAAACCATTTTGCAATTATGTTAGTATTAGCTGAAAACTGCTGTTCAGATTAAATAAGCAATAAAACTGGCCTTCTTTAGACTAGTTCATATCATTAAAAAAAAAAGTATTTCACCTTTATTTAACCAGGTAGGCTAGTTGAGAACAAGTGTCAGGTTTTGGCCAGAATAGTTCAGGTTTTGGTCACTAGATGCCCCCATTGTGTTTTTTTTACCCTTTTGTTTTTCCCTTGTTCTAGTTATTATTTGCACCTGTGCCTCATTTCCCTTGAAAGTACTTAAACCCTTAGTGTTCCTCAGTTCTTTGCTCTGTGTTTGTATGTTAGCACCCAGCCCCAGCCATGCTGTGAACTTTTGTTTCTCCAGTTGGTCTTTCTTGAGGTACTCTGGTTTTGTTCTTGTTTATTTTTGATTATTCTTTTGAGGTTTGTTTTTTCCCTGCTGTTCTTACCACTTTGTGGATTTTCCTTGTGTCTTGGAGGATTTACATTTTTTCTCTTGGAATTACTTTTGACGTTGTGGATTTATATTTTTGCCTGAAGATCTTTTCCTTTTTACTTTATTAAATCACCGTCTCTAGTACTACTGTGTCTGCCTCATCTTCTGGGTTCTGCCGACTATTAGTGGCTCAGTTTACTTAGTGACTGTTTCTCACACCGGGTCCTGACAACAAGTTCTCATTTACAACTGCGACCTGGCCAAGATAAAGCAAAGCAGTTCGACACATACAACAACACAGAGTTACACATGGAATTGTCACGATCGTTGTTGTAAGCATACTCAGACCAAAGCGCAGCGTGGAATCGGTTCGACATCTTTTTATTTGAGTGAACCGCATAGAAAAAACAATAAAGAATACACGAAACGTGAAGTTCTGTAGTGCTCACAGGCATCAACACAAAAACAAGATCCCACAAAACACAGTGGGAAAATGGCTGCTGAAATATGATCCCCAATCAGAGACAACGATAAACAGCTGCCTCTGATTGGGAACCATACCAGGCCAACATAAAAATAAAACAATCTAGATTACCCACCCTAGTCACACCCCAACCTAACCAAAATAGAGAATAAAAAGGCTCTCTATGGTCAGGGCGTGACAGGAATAAACAAACATTCAGTCAGTAATACAGTAGAAAAGTCTATATACAGTGTGTGCAAATGAGATAAGATAAGGGAGGTAAGGAAATAAAATAGGCCATAGTGGCAAGGAAATTACGATATAGCAATTAAACACTGGAGTAATAGATGTGCAGAAGATGAATGTGCAAGTAGAGATACTGGGGTGCAAAGGAGCTAAATAAATAAATAAATAAATACAGTATGGGAGGGAGGTAGTTGGATGGGCTATTCACAGATAGCTATGTACAGGTGCAATGATCTGTGAGCTGCTCTGATAGCTTGTGCTTGAAGCTAATGAGGGAGATATAAGTCTCCAGCTTCAGTGATTTTTGCAGTTCGTTCCAGTCATTGGCAGCAGAGAACTGGAAGGAAAGGCGGCCAAAGAGGAATTGGCTTTGGGGGTGACCAGTGAAATATACCTGCTGGAGCGTGTGCTGCGGGTGGGTGCTGCTAGCGGGTGCTGCTATGGTGACCAGTGAACTGAGATAAGGCGGGGCTTTACCTAGCAAAGACTTGTCGATGACCTGGAGCCTGTGCGTTTGGCGACGAGTATGAAGCGAGGGCCAGCCAACGAGAGCGTACAGGTCGCAGTGGTGGGTAGTATATGGGGCTTTGGTGACAAAATGGTTGGCACTGTGATAGACTGCATTCAATTTGCTGAGTAGAGTGTTGGAGGCTATTTTGTAAATGACATCGCCGAAGTCAAGGATCAGTAGGATAGTCAGTTTTACGAGGGTATGTTTGGCAGCATGAGTGAAGGATGCTTTGTTGCAAATTGGTAGCCGATTCTAGATTTCATTTTGGATTGGAGATGCTTAATGTGGGTCTGGAAGGAGAGTTTACAGTCTAACCAGACACCTAGGTATTTGTAGTTGTTCACATATTCTAGGTCAGAACCGTCCAGAGTAGTGATGCTGGACGGGCGGGCAGGTGTGGGCAGCGATCGGTTGAAGAGCATGCATTTAGTTTTACTTGCATTTAAGAGCAGTTGGAGGCCACGGAAGGAGAATTGTATGGCATTGAAGCTTGTCTGGAGGTTAGTTAGCACAGCGTCCAAAGAATGGCCAGAAGTATACAGAATGGTGTTGTCTGCGTAGAGGTGGATCAGAGAATCACCAGCAACAAGAGCGACATCATTGATGTGTACAGAGAAGAGAGTCGGCCTGAGAATTGAACCCTGTGGCACCCCAATAGAGACTGCCAGAGGTCCGGACAACAGGCCCTCCGATTTGACATACTGAACTCTATCAGAGAAGTAGTTGGTGAACCAGGCGAGGCAATCATTTGAGAAACCAAGGCTGTCGAGTCTGCCAATAAGAATGTGGTGATTGACAGAGTCGAAAGCCTTGGCCAGGTCGATGAATACGGCTGCACAGTATTGTCTCTTATCGATGGCAGTTATGATATCGTTTAGAACCTTGAGCGTGGCTGAGGTGCACCCATGACCAGCTCGGAAACCAGGTTGATTAGCGGAGAAGGTACGGTGGGATTCGAAATGGTCGGTAGTCTGTTTCTTAACTTAGCTTTCGAAGACCTTAGAAAGGCAGGGTAGGATAAATTTACGTCTCTAGCAGTTTTGGTCTAAAGTTTCTCCCCCTTCGAAGAGCGGTTGACCGCAGCAGCTTTCCAATCAGTTGCACAACTGAGCAAGAGGACAAGTACATTAGAGTGTCTAGTTTGAGAAACAGACGCCTCACAAGTCATCAACTGGCAGATTCATTAAATAGTACCCAAAAAACACCAGTCTCAACATCAACAGTGAAGAGGCGACTCCGGGATGCTGGCCTTCTAGGCAGAGTTGCAAAGAAAAAGCCATATCTCAGACTGGCCAATAAAATAAAAGATTAAGATGGGCAAAAGAACACAGACACTGCACAGAGGAAGATTGGAAAAAAGTGTTATGGACAGACGAATTTAAGTTTGAGGTGTACGGATCACAAAGAAGAACATTGGTGAGACGCAGAAAAAATGAAAATATGCTGGAGGAGTGCTTGACGCCATCTGTCAAGCATGGTGGAGGCAATGTGATGGTCTGGGGGGTGCTTTGGTAGTGGTAAAGTGGGAGATTTGTACAGGGTGAAAGGGATCTTGAAGAAGGAAGGCTATCACTCCATTTTGCAACGTCATGCCATACCTTGAGGATGGCGCTTAATTGGAGCCAATTTCCTCCTACAACAGGACAATGACCCAATGCACAGCTCCAAACTATGCAACAACTATTTAGGAATGAAGCAGTCAGCTGGTATTCTGTCTATAATGGAGTGGCCAGCGCAGTCACCGGATCTCAACCCTATTGAGCTGTTGTGGGAGCAGCTTGACCATATGGTAAGTAAGAAGTGCCCATCAAGCCAATCCAATTTGTGGGAGGTGCTTCAGGAAGCATGGGATGAAATCTCTTCAGATTACCTCAACAAATTGACAACTAGAATTCCAAAGGCCTGCAAGGCTGTAATTGCTGCAAATGTAGGATTCTTTGACGAAAGCAAAGTTTGAAGGACACAATTGTTATTTAAATTAAAAATCATTATTTATAACATTGTCAACGTCTTGACTATATTTCCTTTTCATTCATTTCATGTACGTTTTCATGGAAAACAAGGACATTTCTAAGTGACCCCAAACTTTTGAACGGTAGTGTATATATTTTGTTTTCTGATGAATGGATCGAAGAGGGAGAGAAGTTGGATAAAATAAGTAATAATGAGTTATTGAACAGTCCCTCTTGCTCAAACAACATTATTATGTCTCACCTTCATGCCTCAGAGCTACTCAACAGAAGCAGTCGTATCACCATGGCAACTCAAGACACTGGTCAGGGAGTTCTTCACAGACACACAGCAGCTGGCAAACCACCAGAGAAGAAGAAAGAGAAGTTCCCAGCAGAAGCATCTACTATTGTTCCCCAAAACAATCAGAGAGCAGGTACAAACGCTCTTAGTGAAAGAGGCATTTACCTTGGTAAGTGCACTTGTTAGTGGCGTATCAGAATCTGCTCTCTCTCTCTCTCTCTCTCTCTCTCTCTCTCTCTCTCTCTCTCTCTCTCTCTCTCTCTCTCTCTCTCTCTCTCTCTCTCTCTCTCCCTCTCTCTCTCTCTCTCTCTCTCTCTCTCTCTCTTGCGCGCTCTGTCTCTCTCTCTATCTCACTCTCCATCCATCTTCATCACTTCTCTCACTTACAAAATGCCTCTGAAGTGAATAAGGGAGCCTGATAGCTAATGTAGCTGTTAGTCTGTGATACTGAAGTATTTACTGTAGTAACAGTTTCACTGTTTCTCCTCCACAATCCATCCCTATCCTGAGACTAACACGTCTTCAAATGGGTCATTCTGGAAACTAGGTCCCAGCCCTGTCTTTGCCATTGGCCTGTATTGTATCGTATGACCCTTGTTTCCAGTAACCTCATGTTAAATGTTATCACAACAGTCCTGCTGAGACAAAACCAGGCACACAACATGCTCTGCCTCACAACATTAGCTTATATCAATAGCACGAGGCTGATTAATAATGAGCGCGTGTGTGTTTTCCCATGCATGTACAGTCGTGGCCAAAAGTTTTGAGAATGACACAAATATTAATTTTCACAAAGTCTGCTGCCTCAGTTTGTATGATGGCAATTTGCATATACTCCAGAATGTTATGAAGAGTGATCAGATGAATTGCAATTAATTGCAAAGTCCCTCTTTGCCATGCAAATGAACTGAATCCCCCAAAAACATTTCCACTGCTTTTCAGCCCTGCCACAAAAGGACCAGCTGACATCATGTCAGTGATTCTCTTGTTAACACTGGTGTGAGTGTTGACGAGGACAAGGCTGGAGATCACTCTGTCATGCTGATTGAGTTCGAATAACAGACTGGAAGCTTCAAAAGGAGGGTGGTGCTTGGAATCATTATTCTTCCTCATTGTTCTTCCTCTGTCAACCATGGAAAGACAGAAACACGTCATCATTGCTTTGCACAAAAAGGGCTTCACAGGCAAGGATATTGCTGCCAGTAAGATTGCACCTAAATCAACCATTTATCGGATCATCAAGAACTTCAAGGAGAGCGGTTCAATTGTTGTGAAGAAGGCTTCAGGGTGCCCAAGAAAGTCCAGCAAGCGCCAGGACCGTCTCCTAAAGTTGATTCAGCTGCGGGATCGGGGCACCACCAGTACAGAGCTTGCTCAGGAATGGCAGCAGGTAGGTGTGAGTGCATCTGCACGCACAGTTAGGCGAAGACTTTTGGATGATGGCCTGGTGTAAAGAAGGGCATCAAAGAAGCCACCTCTCTCCAGGAAAAACATCAGGGACAGACTGATATTCTGCAAAAGGTACAGGGATTGGACTGCTGAGGACTGGGGTAAAGTCATTTTCTCTGATGAATCCCATTTCTTGGCTTCTCAGCCAAGGGAGTGGGCTCACTCACAATTTTTCCTAAGAACACAGCCATGAATAAAGAATTGGTACCAACACATTCTCCGAGAACAACTTCTCCCAACCATCCAGGAACAGTTTGGTGACAAACAATGCCTTTTCCAGCATGGTGGAGCACATTGCCATAAGGCAAAAGTGATAACTAAGTGGCTCGAGGAACAAAACATCAATATTTTGGGTCCATGGCCAGGAAACTCCCCAGACCTTAATCCCATTGAGAACTTGTGGTCAATCCTCAAGAGGCGGGTGGACAAACAAAAACTCACAAATTTTGACAAACTCCTAGCATTAATTATGCAAGAATAGGCTGCCATCAGTCAGGATGTGGCCCAGAAGTTAATTGATAGCATGCCAGGGCGGATCGCAGAGGTCTTGAAAAAGAAGGGTCAACACTGCAAATATTGACTCTTTGCATCAACTTCATGTAATTGTCAATAAAAGCCTTTGACACTTATGAAATGCTTGTAATTATACTTCAGTATTCCATAGTAACATCTGACAAAAATATCTAAAGACACTGAAGCAGCAAACTTTGTGGAAATTAATATTTGTGTCATTCTCAAAACTTTTGGCCACGACTGTATGTGTGCAGACCCAAGATTTCCCTCACAGGGCTGTTTGATGAACACCCTCCTGTACAGACATAAAGCATATCAATCATCTCCACCACTATTGTCTGCATCAGCTCAGCGGTTAATACCATTTCCTTTTCATTTACAACACTAGAAATTCTTATTTCCTATGCCTAAAATGCTTAATACACAGTTTTCTACCTTTCCACCTGCCTCTGTGTATCCATCATCTCAGTGGTATAAAACAAGATCATCTTGCCTGCTGCACTGACTAATGCACTGACACTATTCCTCGCAGCCTGTACTGTACGTGAGATTGAGGATAGATTCGTTGCACAAAAATGCTTGATAGACTCAATTCCCTTTTGAAGCCTTATATTTCTCTCTACCCCAACACTCCTCCCACTCTCTCTCTTTCTATCCCTCTATACTTCTGTATTCGTTTCTCTTCCTCTCTTTCTCTATTTCCTAACCTGTATTGATCTGCCTGTGATATGATGGTGTAGTACCGTACAGTAGATTATTGATGTAGCAGTACATACTAGAGGTCTTCACAGGTCTTTTTGGACCCGTTCTGAAATGGACCTGGGGCTTTCCCACCCGGACCCGATAGGCATAAATAAAATAAATAAATATAGAGACCCGTTCCGAATGGACCCGAGGTCAACTAGACCCATTCCGTATAGACTTGGTCAATCCAGATCCGAGTGAGGAAAGCAGCAGAAAAGTCGTTATTTAAGCTACTTTATTAACCGGAGAAGATAAAGTGGAAGAGGAGGGGGAGAGAGGTGCAGCTCTAGCAGGCGGGGTAGGGGCCGTACTGTGAGTGAGGGACATGGGGAGCAGGAAGGGAGAGACCACTCGAGCTATAGTAGAATAATAGCTGCCATAGCTAGGTTATTTATAATAAAATATGATTACATAGTACCTGTCTTGACTGCATCAAACCTGTTGAAGCTAGTTAAGCTAGCTAACGTTAGCTAGCTAGGCTAATTGAGGCTGCAATGCATGCACTCTCTCATCCTACAGTTACAAATAACAACAACTCCATTCAGAATATACAGTAGCAGCCTACCTGTTGGCTCTTGGTCATTGTAGACTATCCTTCTCCTTTAACTTTTAATTCCTTCATTTTAATTTCATCTTCCATTAATTAGATATCTCCTAACTTTTGCCCCACACGGAGGCTCTATGACTGTAGCCTACTGTCACTTTGATGACTTATGATTGGCCAACAACAACAACAAGCTACAGGCCCACGCTCCTCTCATGAAAAGCAAGAGCAGTCGCTTTGGGATCTGTACAGGCCCTTCCAGACAAGTCAGTTAGGATTACACATACCCGAGACCCGTGACAATAATATCAGATCCGACAGACCCTTAGAATTATGGATCCGGACCCGCACGGGGAAGATTGGGTCTCAGGTATTCGGGTACAGGTGGATCCGTGAAGACCTCTAATACAGACGCCGGTGGGCAGTATAGACGTTTGCTCCTAGAATCAGAGACACAGAGTGGGGATCACAGCATTAATGATGCTGCGTTAGCTGTAGCTGTTGCGCCTTCTTCACCCCACTGTCTGTGTGGGTGGACCATTTCAGTTTGTCTGTGATGTGTACGCTAAGGAACTTAAAACTTTCCACCTTCTCCACTGCGGTTCTTTTGATGTGGATAGGGGGGTGCTTCCTCAGCTGTTTCCTGAAGTCCACGATCATCTCCTTTGTTTTGTTGACGTTGAGTGAGAGGTTGTTTTCCTGACACCACACTCCGAGGGCCCTCACCTCCTCCCTGTAGGCCGTCTCGTCGTTGTTGGTAATCAAGCCTACCACTGTAGTGTCGTCCGCAAACTTGATGATTGACAATGCCCCCGTGCACGAAGCATACATGACAATGCCCCCGTGCCCGAAGCAAGGTCCATACAGAATGGTTTGTCGAGTTTCATTGTGAAAATACTTGACTGGTCTTCACAGAGCACAGACCTCAACCCCATCGAACACCTTTGGGATGAATTGAAACGCCGACTACGAGCCAGGCCTAATCGCCCAACATCAGTGCCCAACCTCACTAAAGCTTGAGTGGCTGAATGGAATTAAGTCCTCGCAGCAATGTTCTAACATCTAGTGGAGAGCCTTCCCAGAAGAGTGGAGGCTGTTATAGCATCAAAGGGGGGACCAACACCATATTAATGCCTATGATTTTGGAATGGGATGTTCCTGAGAGAGAGATCCTGAGAGAGAGAGAGGAGAGGTCATGAGCAGAAGAGCTCCTGCATGTTTCAACATGTTCTTAAAAAAAGATAGATTTAGAGTTCGACAAACATTTCTTGTCAAGAACACATACAGGATGCTACCCTCTACAACATAACCTTCACTCCAAATCAAAACTCAAAACCTACAACCTGATTTTGGATGGAATTACGGAATCACCTGGAAGGCGTACAACTACCAAAGATTATTATTCCAACACTATACAGCAGATGCTCTGGAAAACAACAGAAACCTGAAAACCCCATCCAGCCTGGAACTGAGTGAGTAATGTTTAGTCTGAAGCTATATTTTATTTCCAAAAGCCAAGAAGAAAAATACATTACATTACTTTATAAGGACTGAATGCTAAATTAAGGCTGCCAAGCTTGATACCACTTCAATTAGCACTGACGTGTCAAGTGAGACCTGTCAAAGCCCTTTAGCCCAACAATGGCAGGAGAGTCAAACGGTCTACTCCAACCAAATGGAGAGGCCTTAGAAGCTGCCTCCCGCTGTTCAGAGGAAATTAAAATACATTACCCTGTGTATGTAAAGAATGATAAGACACGAAAAGAGCACAAAATGAAGCTCCTTATAGAAAATCAAGAGACACTTTTTGCTGACTATTATAAAATTAGGAATATCAGCAACCTCAACCCCCACACAGACCATCCCCTGGCATGGCACAGTGCTATATTAGCACACTACCCCTCTGTTAAGAGGGGGGGTATTAACGAGGGGTGGAAACTCAGGATTCTAGACAACGAGGACTTTGAGTCAGCTAATATAAAAGTCTGGAACAGTATTGGTATAGGGTAACCCCAAATAGTTTCAGTTGGACTTTCACCTAATCAAAGAATTAGCTCAGCAGGAGAAGCTCTCCCTTGAGAAAGATACCCCCACCCTGGTCAGACCAGACCTAATAATTATATAACTCCACAGATGAGCAACCCCAAGCGGAAAGTCAACATCCCAGCACAGAGTCCTACTCCCTCATTGAAATAAAGGATACATTCACCCAGCTGGAGGTAAGTAAGGTGGAGCTGGAACAGCAGGTGATTACACTCCAGTCAGCACAGACCCAGACAACAGAGCAGCACAACAACACCCCCTTAACCAGACCCGGAGTGCTGGAGGTGGAGAGAGACTTCTGCACTCTGGTCTGTAGTGAGACAACTTCAACAGGAGAAAAAGCAGGAGCACTAGAGGAGAGGATCACAATGCTGGAGGAGAGGGTGAAAGGGATGACGTGTGACAGAGAACAACCCACTAGAGAGTAGGCCACCCCCGCAGAGAAGCCAGCAGGACAGGCCACCTCAGCTCCCGACAAAAGTCTCGACACCACAGCAGAACAGTCCACCCCAGACCCTGACCATGTTGACATCACAGCGGGACAGACAAATGAAGAACCCCAAGCCCAGGGGATCTCACCCCCTCTGAGAACCCCCCCCTGTCAGCCGCCCTGATAGCCCTCCTGACAACACCCCCCCCCCCCCCCCTCTGTAAACATGCACAAGTGGTTATATCCACCCTGCTACCATGAAAAATACTTCCATCCTGCTACCATACAGCAGGTAAACGCAAGTATTTCCTGTGACTGTGCCTCAAAACCAAATGTTTACCTGACGCACCACTACATCCTGGACTTGAGCAGCCTTTATGACCAGGTCCATCTATACAAGGCAGCAGTGCTCACCTTCGCCCGGACCCTAAAGGACATCACTCTCAAACGCAGCCCCAAACTTCACACAGGAGCAACAGATCAATAGACACCCCGCCCAGGTGGGACCTTCACATAGAGGACCCACGCCGACAGTACCTACATCCAGACCACAACACCACCAGCCACATCCACACCCCCACCCCAACCTATCAACACCCCCCCCCCCCCCCCAAGTCAACCATGCCCACACCCCATTTAGGCCCCCTCAGATCAGACCTATGCCCCTCCATGCACCCCACCCCCGCAAAGAGGGCCGCAACATGGAAGTCACACATACACCCAGGCTGTGAGTAGGCAAACAGGCCCAACTCCCACTCTTACACTAGACCAAGCCAATGGCATGTACCAGATGCTCAGTAGGCTCTGCTCACACTTACTGGCCTGAGGCCAAACCACATGACCAACAACATTGGACACTTTATGGAACACAAAGCCTTCATTATCTCATCCTGGAATATCCAAGGCCTGAGGTCAACTGCCTTTGGCCTAAAGAGCAGGAACCTGTACTTCATTCACCCAGAGTCTCTCAGAGCGTTCACAGTCAGCCCACTGACACGCCTATCACACCACAGCAAAATCACAGTCTACTTGAACAGAGCAATTCTTAATAATGAGGCATCAAAGCCAAAGGAATTGAGTACTATTAAGAAATGCTATAGATGGAAGGAATGTACCTACCAAAACCTACCAAAAACAATTAGGCAACAACAAATTCAATCCCTGTAGACAACTTCCTGGACAAAATGTTCCACTGTAATAGTGAAGGTGTAAACTTGGCAGTAGAAAATCTTAACAGTATATTTGATCTCTCAGCTTCCCTATCAAATTTCAAAAAATGTCAAACAGAAAACCGAAGAAAATGAACAACAATAACAAATGGTTTGATGAAGAATGCAAAAACCTAAGAAAGAAATTGAGAAACCTATCCAACCAAAAACATAGAGACCCAGAAAATCTGAGTTTATGCCTTCACTATGGTGAATCACTAAAACAATTAGAAAAACCGGGGCTACTGAGTCTGCCGATAAGAATATGGTGATTGACAGAGTAGAAAGCCTTGGCCAGGTCGATGAAGACGGCTGCACAGTACTGTCTTTTATCGATGGCGGTTATGATATCGTTTAGTACCTTGAGTGTGGCTGAGGTGCACCCGTGACCGGCTCAGAAACCGGATTGCACAGCGGAGAAGGTACGGTGGGATTCAAGATGGTCAGTGATCTGTTTGTTGACTTGGCTTTCGAAGACCTTAGATAGGCAGGGCAGGATGGATATAGGTCTGTAACAGTTTGGGTCCAGGGTGTCTCCCCCTTTGAAGAGGGGGATGACCGCGGCAGCTTTCCAATCCTTGGGGATCTCAGATGATACGAAGGAGAGGTTGAACATGCTGGTAATAGGGGGTGCGACAATGGCGGCGGACAGTTTCAGAAATAGGGGGTCCAGATTGTCAAGCCCAGCTGATTTGTATGGGTCCAGGTTTTGCAGCTCTTTCAGAACATCTGCTATCTGGATATGGGTAAAGGAGAAGCTGGGGAGGCTTGGGCGAGTAGCAACGGGGGGGGGGGAGCTGTTGGCCAAGGTTGGAGTCGCCAGGAGGAAGGCATGGCCAGCCGTTGAGAAATGCTTGTTGAAGTTTTCGATTATCACGGATTTATCGGTGGTGACCGTGTTACCTAGCCTCAGTGCAGTGGGCAGCTGGGAGGTGGTGCTCTTGTTCTCCATGGACTTTACAGTATCCCAGAACTTTTTGGAGTTAGAGCTACAGGATGCAAATTTCTGCTTTAAAAAGCTGCCCTTTGCTTTTCTGACTGACTGTGTGTATTGGTTCCTGACTTCCCTGAACAGTTGCATATCGCGGGGACTCTTTGATGCTATTGCAGTTCGCCACAGGATGTTTTTGTGCTGGTCAAGGGCAGTCAGGTCTGGAGTGAACCAAGGGCTATATCTGTTCTTAGTTCTGCATTTTTTGAACGGAGCATGCTTGTCTAATATGGTGAGGAAGTAACTTTTAAAGAATGACCAGGCATCCTCAACTGACGGGATGAGGTCAATATCCTTCCAGGGTACCCGGGCCAGGTCGATTAGAAAGGCCTGCTCGCAAAATTCTTTTAGGGAGCGTTTGACAGTGATGAGGGGTGGTCGTTTGACCGCGGACCCGTAGGGGATACAGGCAGTGAGGCAGTGATCGCTGAGATCTTGATTGAAGACAGCAGAGGTGTATTTGGAGGGCAAGTTGGTCAGGATAATGTCTATTAGGGTGCCCATGTTTACGGATTTAGGGTTGTACCTGGTGGGTTCCTTGATGATTTGTGTGAGATTGAGGGCATCTAGCTTAGATTGTAGGACTGCCGGGGTGTTAAGCATATCCCAGTTTAGGTCACCTAACAGAACAAACTCTGAAGCTAGATGGGGGGCGATCAATTCACAGATGGTGTCCAGGGCACAGCTGGGAGCTGAGGGGGGTCGGTAGCAGGCGGCAACAGTGAGGGACTTATTTCTGGAGAGATTAATTTTTAAAATTAGAAGTTCGAACTATTTGGGCATAGACCTGGAAAGTATGACAGAACTTTGCAGGCTATCTCTGCAGTAGATTGCAACTCCTCCCCCTTTGGCAGTTCTATCTTGACGGAAAGTGTTATAGTTGGGTATGGAAATCTCAGAATTTTTGGTGGCCTTCCTAAGCCAGGATTCAGACATGGCAAAGACATCAGGGTTGGCAGAGTGTGCTAAAGCGGTGAGTAAGACAAACTTAGGGAGGAGGCTTCTGATGTTGACATGCATGAGACCAAGGCTTTTTCGATCACAAAAGTCAACAAATGAGGGTGCCTGGGGACATGCAGGGCCTGGGTTTACCTCCACATCACCCGAGGAACAGAGGAGTAGTAGGATGAGGGTGCGGCTAAAGGCTACCAAAACTGGTCGCCTAGAGCGTTGGGGACAAGGAATAAAAGGAGCAGATTTATGGGCGTGGTAGAATAGATTCTGGGCATAATGTGCAGACAGGGGTATGGTGGGGCACGGGTACAGCGGAGGCAAGCCCAGGCACTGGGTGATGATAAGAGAGGTTGTATCTCTGGACATGCTGGTCACAATGGGTGAGGTCACCGCATGTGTGGGAGGTAGGACAAAGGAGGTATCAGAGGTACGGGGAGTGGAACTACGGGCTCCATTGCAAACCAAAACAATGATAACTAGCCTGAACAACAGTATACAGCAACAGCAACAGCAGGTAAAAATGGTGATGACTAGGCAGAGAGTGTCGGATTAACTACACACAGAGCCTGAGTTAAAACACAGAGCCGACAGATAAAACACAAATAAACTGAATGGAGTACCGTGAATTAATGGACAGTCCAGCAGGCATCAGTGTAACAGTCCTGACCTGTTTTATGTTGTTTTTATGTGTTTATGGTCAGGGCATGTGTTTTGGGTGGGCAGTCTATGTTATCTGTTTCTATGTTGGTTTTGGGTTACCTGGTATGGCTCTTGATTAGAGGCAGGTGGTTTGCATTTTCCTCTAATCAAGAGTCATATTTAGGTAGGGCATTCTCACTGTTTGTTTGTGGGTGATTGTCTCCTATGTCTGTATGTACGTTCGTACCACATGGGACTGTAGCGTTTGTTTGTTTCGTTTCGTTTCGATGTCGTCCGTTTCCTGTACGTAAGTTTATGTTTAGTTATGTAAGTTTATGTTCAGGTTTCGTTCAACGTCGTTTTCTTGTTTTGTAGTTTGAAAGTGTTTTGTTTCGTTTCGTGTTGCCATCATATTGTATAATAAAGATGGCTTATTTCCCAAAGCCTGCGTTTTGGTCTTCAGATCCCTCTCTCCTCACCTCATCCGAGGATGAGGAGAGCGTCACCCGTGACAGAATCACCCACCAACACGCTAAGACCAAGCGGCAAGGGAAAACGAAACGGAGTAAGGGACAGGAGAGAAAGGAGCAATGGACATGGGACGAGGTTTTGGATGGAAAGGGTTGCTACACTTGGGAGGAGATCCTAGCTGGTAGAGATCGCCTCCCATGGGAACAGCTGGAGGCACTGAGGAGAGCGGAGGCTATCGGAGAGAGGAACCGGAGCTATGAGGGAACGCGTCTGGCACGGAAGCCAAAAAAGCCCGTGAGTAATTCCCAAAAATTTCTTGGGGGGGGGCTAGGAGATAGTGGGCCAAGGGCAGGTAGGAGACCTGCGCCCACTTCCCAGGCTTACCGTGGAGAGCGGGAGTACGGGCAGGCGCCGTGTTACGCAGTAGAGCGCACGGTGTCTCCTGTACGAGTGCATAGCCCAGTGCGGGTTATTCCACCTCCCCGCACTGGTAGGGCTAGATTGGGTATTGAGCCAGGTGTCATGAGGCCGGCTCAACGCGTCTGGTCTCCAGTGCGTCTCCTCGGGCCGGCATACATGGCACCTGCCTTACGCATGGTTTCCCCGGTTCGCCTACATAGCCCGGTGCGGGTTATTCCACCTCCCCGCACTGGTCGGGCAACCGGGGGTATTCAACCAGGTAAGGTTGGGCAGGTTCAATGCTCAAGAGTGCCAGTACGCCTCCACGGTCCGGTATTTCCGGCACTACCTCCCCGCCCCAGCCTAGTACCTACAGTGTATACACTACGCACTAGGCTACCAGTGCGTATCCTGAGCCCTGTTCCTCCTCCACGCACTCTCCCTGTAGTGCGTGTATCTAGCCCGGTGCCTCCAGTTCCGGCCCCACGCACTAAGCTACCAGTGCGTCTCCAGAGCCCTGTACACACTGTATATTCTCCCCCTACTAATCCTGATGTGCTTGTCCTCAGCCCGGCGTCACCAGTGCCGGTACCACGCATCAGGGATAGAGTAGGCTTTGAGAATACAGTGTGCCCTGTCCCTGCTCCCCGCACTAGTAGGAAGGTGCTTATCATTAGCACGGTGCCTCCAGTTCCGGCACCACGCACCAGGTCTACAGTGCGCCGTATCCGGCCAGAGCCATCCGTCTCCCCAGCGCCATCTGAGCCATCCGTCTCCCCAGCGCCATCTGAGCCATCCGTCTCCCCAGCGCCATCTGAGCCATCCGTCTGCCAGGAGCCTGCAAAGCCGCCCGTCTGCCATGAGCCTGCAAAGCCGCCCGTCTGCCATGAGCCTACAGAGCCATCCGCCAGACAGGAGCCGCTAGAGCCGTCAGCCAGACAGGAGCCGCTAGAGCCGCCCGCCAGACAGGATCTGCCAGAGCCGCCCGCCAGACAGGATCTGCCAGAGCCGCCAACCAGACAGGATCTGCCAGAGCCGCCAACCAGACAGGATCTGCCAGAGCCGCCAGCGAGCCATGAGCAGCCAGAGCCGCCAGCGAGCCATGAGCAGCCAGAGCCGTCAGAGAGCCATGAGCAGCCAGAGCCGTCAGAGAGCCATGAGCAGCCAGAGCCGTCAGAGAGCCATGAGCAGCCAGAGCCGTCAGAGAGCCATGAGCGTCGAGAGCCGTCAGCCTGCCATGAGCGTCGAGAGCCGTCAGCCTGCCATGAGCGTAGAGAGCCGTCAGTCTGCCATGAGCGTCGAGAGCCGTCAGCCTGCATGGACCTGCCAGAGCCGTCCAAACAGGACCTGCCAGAGTCCTTCAGCCGGGATCTGCCCCTTGTCCCGGTGTTGCCCCTTGTCCCGGTGCTGCCCCTTGTCCCGGTGCTGCCCCTTGTCCCGGTGCTGCCCCTTGTCCCGGGGCTGCCCCTTGTCCCGGTGCTGCCCCTTGTCCCGGTGCTGCCCCTTGTCCCGGTGCTGCCCCTTATTCCGGTGCTGGTCCTTATCCTGGTGCTGCCCCTTGTTCTGGTGCTGCCCCTTGTCCCGGTGCTACCCCTTGTCCCGGTGCTGCCCCTTGTCCCGGTGCTAGCTGTTTATTTAGGGGAAGGTAGTGTTAGGGTGGTCATTAGAAGGGGTAGACAGAAGAGGGGAGTGACTATGGTGGTATGGGGACAGCGTCCTGAGCCGGAACCACCACCGTGGTCAACTGCCCACCCGGACCCTCCCCTGGACTTTGTGCTGGTGCGCCCGGCGTGCGCACCTTGAGGGGGGGGTACTGTAACAGTCCTGACCTGTTTTATGTTGTTTTTATGTGTTTATGGTCAGGGCATGTGTTTTGGGTGGGCAGTCTATGTTATCTGTTTCTATGTTGGTTTTGGGTTACCTGGTATGGCTCTTGATTAGAGGCAGGTGGTTTGCATTTTCCTCTAATCAAGAGTCATATTTAGATAGGGCATTCTCACTGTTTGTTTGTGGGTGATTGTCTCCTATGTCTGTATGTACGTTCGTACCACATGGGACTGTAGCGTTTGTTTGTTTCGTTTCGTTTCGATGTCGTCCGTTTCCTGTACGTAAGTTTATGTTTAGTTATGTAAGTTTATGTTCAGGTTTCGTTCAACGTCGTTTTCTTGTTTTGTAGTTTGAAAGTGTTTTGTTTCGTTTCGTGTTGCCATCATATTGTATAATAAAGATGGCTTATTTCCCAAAGCCTGCGTTTTGGTCTTCAGATCCCTCTCTCCTCACCTCATCCGAGGATGAGGAGAGCGTCACCCGTTACACATCAGCTATGTAGCCAAGTGATCATAGAGTCCAGGGTGCAGCCGTAGATGGAGCAGGGAAGCCGCCACTACGCTAGCACGCGGCGTTTAAAGTTAGTAGCCCGGGGGTGGAATGCTCAGACGGAGGGGGTCTGCTCAGACGGAGGCCGGTTGAGGGCACAGCGGATGGGGTATTTGTCGGCAGACCAGAATTGGTGGTGTGGCGGGGCGCCGTGTCGACAGAGAATCCAAGCCAGATGGCGAAAGAGGTATTGTAGAATTTTGTTTGCTAACTGGTGCTAGCTTCGTGGCAGTGGCGCTAGCTACAAGCTAGCTGTGAGGATCAGAAGTAGTGGCTCAGGGATTACGGCAGGAATCCGGCGTTGTTGTGGAGAGACAGTCCGATGCTGGTAAATTGGTGAGTAATATCCAGGCTAATAACAGGGCTGGTGTCTGTGCAGAAGGTAAAAGCTGCTAGCAGTGGCTAAAAATGACTAAATAGCTTGTAGCTGATTAGCTGGTTAGCTACTGGGGGTTCTTGAATGTGTTCCAAAGTTTAAAAAAATAATAGCGATTCCGTATCGCATTGGGTGAGGTAGGTTACCGGAAGGTATAATCGAATTAAAAATCGAAAAGAGATAGATTTAAATATATATATATATATATATATACAAAAAATACGAAAAATACAAAAGTACACGAGAGGACGAAACGAAACACGCCTACACTGCTACGCCATCTTGGATTTACAGACATATACAGACATACAATACAGACATACACTACGGAAAAAGAAGGAACAGCACGTCAGAAATCAGCTCAATGTAATTGAAGAATCCATAAACTCTAACTACTTCTGGGAAAATTGGAAAACACTAAACAAACAACAACACAAAGAATTATCTATCCAAAATGGAGATGTATGGGTAAACCACTTCTCCAATCTTTTTGGTTCTAAAACAAAGAACAAACAGCAGAAACATATACATTATCAAATACAAATCTTAGAATCAACTTTTAAAGACTACCAGAACCAACTGGATTCTCCAATTACCTTGAATGAGTTACAGGACAAAATAAAAACCCTCCAACCCAAAAAGGCCTGTGGTGTTGATGGTATCCTTAATGAAATGATCAAATATACAGACAACAAATTCCAATTGGCTATACTAAAACTCTTTAACATCGTCCTTAGCTCTGGCATCTTCCCCAATATTTGGAACCAAGGACTGATCACTCCAATACACAAAAGTGGAGAGAAATTTGACCCCAATAACTACCGTGGGATATGCGTCAATAGCAACCTTGGGAAAATCCTCTACATTATCATTAACAGCAGACTCGTTCATTTCCTCAGTGAAAACAATGTACTGAGCAAATGTCAAATTAGCTTTTTACCAAATTATCATACGACAGACCACGTATTCACCCTGCACACCCTAATTGACAAACAAACAAACCAAAACAAAGGCAAAGTCTTCTCATGCTTTGTTGATTTCAAAAAACCTTTAGACTCAATTTGGCATGAGGGTCTGCTATACAAATTGATGGAAAGTGGTGTTTGGGTAAAAACATACGACATTATAAAATCCATGTACACTAACAACAAGTGTGTGGTTAAAATAAGCAAAAAACACAAATTTCTTCCCACAGGGCCGTGGGGTGAGACAGCAGCTTAAGCCCCACCCTCTTCAACATATATATATATATAAACGAATTTGCGAGGGCACTAGAAATGTCTGCAGCACCCAGCCTCACCCTTCTAGAATCTGAAGTCAAATGTCTACTGTTTGCTGATGATCTGGTGATTCTGTCACCAACCAAGGTAGGCCTACAGAAGCACTTAGATCTTCTGCACATATTCTGTCAGACCTGGGCCCTGACAGTAAATCTCAGTAAGGGGGGGAGTAAAATCTCACCAAGCCTCACATTTATCACCAGTGGAAAGCGTGATTGTATTTCCTTCAACCGAGAGTGTGAATCTCCATAGTATGTTGTACCAAAGTTGACTGACTGAAAGCGAACCATCAGTGCTGCTTCAGGACCTTGAGTCGACATCCAAATTTGAAAACCCATTCAGTAGTATATTCTCATCTATTAGCCTATATGAAACAGAGAAACAGAGACACACCCCTAACAGGGAGAGAAACGTACAGAAGGACACGTTGGAAAGGGCACCTTCACTCCCCCTCCAGCCAGGCCCCTCCTACTCCCTGTGTGCCGCCTAGTTGTTTTGAACTTATTTTGTACATAATGTTGCTGCTACCGTCTCTTATGACCGAAAATAACTCCTGGACATCAGAACAGCGATTACTCACCATTAACTGGCAGAAGCTTTTTCCCTTTTACGAGTCCGATGAGCCCGACGTGAACGACATACTTCTTTCCCGGGAACAGGCCCAAATCCCTGTCATTTGCGTGAAGAGATGATGGAAAAAAAGAGGACAGAGGTCAGGCTGCCTTCTGAGAATTCATAGGTGATCGAATAAACCCCCCCCCCCCTACCCTCCGTTCTACTAACTAACATGCAATAATTGGAAAATAAAATCAGCGACCTACGAGGAAGATTAAACTACCAACGGGACATTAAAAACTGTAGTATCTTATACTTCACGGAGTCATGGCTGAACGACAACATTATCAGCAGACAGCTGGCTAGTAAAACGCTGTATCAGCAGGATAGAACAGCGGCGTCTGGTAAGACAAGGGGTGGCGGACTATGCATATATGTAAACAACAGTTGGTGCACAATATCTAAGGAAGTCTCGAGGTTTTGCTCGCCTGAGGTAGAGTATCTCATGATAAGCTGTAGACCACACTATCTACCTAGAGAGTTTATCTGTATTTGTAGGTGTTACATACCACCGATGCTGGCACTAACATCGCACTCAATGCGCTGTATTCCGCCATAAGCAAACAGGAAAACGCTCATCCAGAGGCGGCGCTTCTAGTGGCCAGGGACTTTAATGCAGGGAAACTTAAATCTGTTTTACCAAATTTCTATCAGCATGTTAAATGTGCAACCAGAGGGAAAACAACTCTAAACCACCTTTACTCCACACACAGAGACATATACAAAGCACTTCCTCGCCCTCCATTTGGCAAATCTGACCATAATTCTATCCTCCTGATTCCTGCTTACAAGCAAAAATTAAAGCAGGAAGCACCAGTGACTCGGTCAATAAAAAAGTGGTCAGATGAAGCAGATGCTAAACTACAGGACTGTTTTGCTAGCACAGACTGGAATATGTTCCAGGATTCTTCTGATGGCATTGAGGAGTAAACCACATCAGTCACTGACTTCATCAATAAGTGTATCGATGACATCATCCCCACAGTGACTGTACGTACATACCCTAACCAGAAGCCATGGATTACAGGCTTTCAAGGAGCGGGACTCTAACCCGGAAGCTTATAAGAAATCTCGCTATGCCTTCCGACGAACCATCAAACAGGCAAAGCATCAATACAGGACTAAGATCGAATCGTACCACACCGGCTCCAACGCTCGTCGGATGTGGCAGGGCTTGCAAACTATTACAGACTACCAAGGGAATCACAGCCGAGAGCTGTTACCAAAATATAAGAATAAGTCATCACAACTATATCAAGCTAGGGAGCTGGTCCCTTTTTAGGGACTAACATGTTGATACCGTAGAACTAACTGTATTGATTCCATTGGAAGTCATTGGTTCCTCCTCTGCTGCTCTGTTCCCCTGCTGTGCTGTATTGAGCCCTCGTGGTTCAGAGCAGGATATAAGGATGGATAGATCAGAGGAGGATATGACTGGATGGATGATGCTGGGAGCCCAAACTGTGAGGACAGAAACCACGCCAGAACAAATCCACTGTTGCTGTGGCAACCTTCTCCAACACCGGAGAGGATAACTCCAGAGCTGTACCGAGCGTCACCAGTGTGTGTGTGTGTGTGTGTGTACATGTGTGTGTGAGTGTGTTTGTGTGTGCATGTGTGTGTGCGTTTGTGCTCCCTCAAGCTCTGCACACTAACAAACACACTTACACCTTGCCACATGTGTCAATTATTTCCAGCTGGGTGAGGAAAAGAAAACCAAGCTAAAGGACTTCAATTATTGTATAACAATAAACAGCAGGTGTATTGATTAGCTGCATTTCTGTATTATTAATGTTTAGTTTAGGGGATTCACTTTGAGCGTCAGCACAGTATAACGTTCAGCTCCCATTTTCTTTTCGATCCCATTTCACCAATCCTCTGGGAAATATCAGACCATTTATTAACAACAGCATATGAGCCAGGTGTCTTTCTTGCGTTACACTATCTCTAGGACTGTATCTATGTGTAAAAATGAGGAAGTTAGATTGCCCAGGTGTTGTGATTAGAATGTCTGAGATCATCTCTTCAAAATCCTCTCTACTACTTATTTTCTTCCTTTCAACAGAGTTGTCCTCATTAGATCCAAAAGCAATAAAAACACTAACCCTAATTTTTGCCTTACGTAACCTTCTGTCTTATTTAACCATACCAAACGTAACATATCATACTATTTTGAGTGTCCCAGAGTTATGTTTACTATGTTACATCTAGTCTATGAGAACAGGCTGCTCTGTTGACTTACACAATTACTTTATTTTACTGCCCACCTCTGCAATAGTTGGAGAAAGAGAGTAAAGAAACAGTTTCCTCTCATCTAGTAGGTCTATATAGCCCAGGGCTGGGGTTGCCTCTCGCCCACAGAGAGACACAGTGTGCTGCAAGGCAGGATACTTTAACTCTACTCAATCCATGGGTGACCATAACCACTGAGATCTGCCATCAAAACTCACTGACAAGTGACTCTTAAATACTTGAGTTGTTATTTCAATGAATCAGTGTGTGTGTGTGTGTGCGCGTGCGTGTGTGCATGTGCGTGCGTGTGCGTGTGTGTACGCATGTGTGTGCGTGTGTGTGTGGGGTGCCGGGGGTGGTGGCTGGTGTACCTCGGGTGTAAGGGGCTGTGCAAGTCTGAGGACAAGCAGAGCAGAGCAGCCCCATACCCACCCTGCATTCACAATGACCAGGAGTCAATAGAGAAAAGAGGCAAGGTGTGCCTTATCACTGTGGTTGCTGCATAATAAACACTTAGAAGTTTCTAAAAGGCTGTGTGACTGTCTGGGTCTGTCTGTACAAATTAATGATCGTATGTTTGTGGGCAAATACTTTATGTGTGCTACATGTTGTTGTGTCTGATTCTCAAATCAAGTTTTCTGCATCTGTCTGTCCCCTGGGGATCAAAACTTTGTCCACCCTTTGGAGTTTATTTCCAAGGGAAACTTGACTGTCTGTTGACCTACAATATAACTTTGTTCTCAGAATGTATTATTTTCAGTTGGCAACCTTGGCATCTCATTTTGTAATGAAGTCCTCTTTGCTTTGTGTGGAGAGAGCAGAGCAGAACTGGTGTGTGGGTCTCTCTACGATGCGAGCAGGGCATCGCTCTTGGCTGGCAGAAAGGCTGTACAATTAAAAGACTGTCAGATGAGCAGTATAATAGAGCTAAATGATTAATACCAGCCCATGACCAATTAGATGGTTTACCACTAAACTAATTGAATTGACACATCAAAACAATCTGCCGAGGCAAGAAAGGAGGAGCAGGAAAAACACACTCCTTTAATTAGGAAATGAGATGGACGCCTTGGACGTTAATTGGATGGAAGAGGATTATTTTTTATGAGTATCTTAAATAATCCCATGAAACGCTTGCCCTTCTGATAGATTTCACTGGGACTCCCTAAAAACACGCCACTTTGATACAGCTACGACCTGAAGTGACTATTCGTAGCAGGTTAGGTGTGCATTTTCGCTAACCCTTTCATCAATAATAGCCACAGTGGTCTATATCCACCCCAAGCGGATACCACGACGGCCCTCAAAGAACTTCACTGGACTTTATGCAAACTGGAAACCACATATCCTGAGGCTGTATTTATTGTAGCTGGGGATTTTAACAAAGCAAATTTGAAGAAAAGGCTCCCGAAATTCTATCAACATATTGATTGCTGTACTCGTGCTGCTAAAACCCTGGACCATTGCTATACTACCTTCCAGAATGCATATAAGGCTCTCCCCCACACCCCATTCGGCAAATCGGACCACGATTCCATCTTGCTCCTCCCCTCCATTAGGCAGACACTCAAACAGGAAGCACCCGTGGTGAGGACTATTCAACGCTGGTCTGACCAAACGGAATTCACACTTCAAGATTGTTTTGATCATGAGGACTGGGATATGTTCAGAGTAGCTTCAGAAAATAATATCGACACATATAGTTATACAGTGAATGAGTTTATTAGGAAGTGCATTGGAGATGTTGTACCCACTGTGACTATTAAAACCTACCCCAACCAGAAACCGTGGATAGATTGGAGCATTTGTGTAACGTCTGCGTCCAACTCACACTCCCAAACACTTAGATCCTCGGAACACAGCCCACTTTCCAGCTCACTCTCCAGATCCCAATCACCTGTTCACACACCTGCATGTCACCATCCCACACTATTTAGTTCAGTTCCTTGCACGCCATCACTGTGAGGTATTGTTTGTTTTGAGATACACTTTTTCGGAGCTCTGTTTTTTCCCGTCCTACTCTCCTCCCGTGTATGATAGTTTTTGCAAGCCTCACTCATGACACCTTTTGCCTATTCTCTGTCTGTACTGTTGCCATTTTAGGACCTACCGTGTATGACCTTCTGCCATGCCCCTGGACCCAGCTACCTGCCTCCTCCTATGGTCCCTTTCATTAAACACCTGCTGCACTCTGTGCTTGAAACCAGCTCTATGTCTCCCTCGTGTTCATTACAATTTGCGCAAAACTGAAAGCGCGAACCACCACATTTAACCAGGGCAAGAACACTGGGAATATAAAAGAATACAAACAGGGTAGTTATTCCGTCCGCATAGAAATCAAGCAGGCTAAACGTCGGTATAGGGACAAAGTTGAGTCCCAGTTCAACGGCTCAGACACGAGACATATGTGGCAGGGTCTACAGAT
Organism: Salvelinus fontinalis; assembly: GCF_029448725.1. NCBI lineage: Eukaryota > Metazoa > Chordata > Actinopteri > Salmoniformes > Salmonidae > Salvelinus > Salvelinus fontinalis. Next base: position 28,162,922 of record NC_074672.1, read on the forward strand.
AATCATGGATTATAAAACGAAAACCAGCCACGTCGCGGACACCAACGTCTTGCTTCCAGACAGTCTGAACACCTTCTTTGCTCGCTTTGAGGATAATACAGTGCCACTGATGCGGCCCGCTACAAAGGCCTGTGGGCTCTCCTTCTCCGTGGTCGATGTGAGTAAGAAATTTAAGCATGTTAATCCTCGCAAGGCTGCCGGCCCAGAAGGTATACCTAGCCGTGTCCTTAGAGCGTGTGCAGACCAGCTGGCTGGTGTGTTCACAGATATATTCAATCTCTCCCTATCCAAGTCTGTTGTCCCCACATGCTTCAAGATGGCCACCATTGTCACTGTACCTAAGAAAGCAAAGGTAATTGAACTAAATTACTATCGCCCCGTAGCACTCACCTCTGTCATCATAAAGTGCTTTGAGAGACTAGTCAAGGATCATATCACCTCCACCTTACCTGCCACCCTAGACCCTCTTAAATTTGCTTACCGCCCCAATAGATCAACAGACAATGCAATCACCATCACACAGCACACTGCCCTGTCCCATCTGGACAAGAGGCATACCTATGTAAGAATGCTGTTCATTGACTTTAGCTCAGCATTCAACAACATAGTACCCTCCAAGCTCATCAACAAGCGCAAGGCCCTGGGTCTGAACCCCACCCTGTGCGACTGGGTCTTGGACTTCCTAACGGGTCGCCCCCAGGTGGTGAATGTAGGAAACAACACTTCCTCTTCGCTGATCCTCAACACTGGGGCTCCACAAGGGTGCGTGCTCAGCCCCCTCCTGTACTCTCTGTTCACCCATGACTGCGTGGCCAATCACGCCTCCAACTCAATCATCGAGATTGCCGACGACACAACAGTAGTAGGCTTGATTTACAACAAAGATGAGACAGCCTACAGGGAGGAGGTGAGGGATCTTGGAGTGTGATGCCATGTAATAACCTCTAACTAAACGTCAACAAAACTAAGGAGATGATTGTGAACTTCAGGAAACAGCAGAGGGAGCACCCCCCCTATCCACATCGATGGGACCACAGTGGAGAAGGTGGAAAGCTTCAAGTTCCTTGGCATACACATCACTGACAAACTGAAATGGTCCACCCACACAGACAGTGTGTTGAAGAAGGCGCAACAGCCCCTCTTCAACCTCAGGAGGCTAAAGAAATGTGTCTCAACACCTAAAACCCTCATGAACTTTTACAGATACACAATTGAGAACATGCTGTCGGGCTGTATCACCGCCTGGTACGGTAACTGCACCGCCCACAACTGCAAAGCTCTCCAGAGGGTGGTGCGGTCCGCCCAACGCATTACCAGGGGCAAACATCCCGACCCTCCTGGACACCTACAGCACCCGATGCCATAGGAAGACCAAACATATAATCAAGGACATCAACCACCGAGCCACTGCATGTTCACCCCGCTATCATCCAGAAGGCGAGGTCAGTACAGGTGCATCAAAGCTGGGACCGAGAGACTGAAAAACAGCTTCTATCTCAAGGCCATCAGACTGCTAAACAGCCATCACTATAGCACATCAGGGGCTGCTGCCTATAGACATAGACTAGGAATCACTGGCCACTTTAAGGAAATGAAATACTAGTCACTTTAATAATGTCTCCGTATCTTGCATTACTCATCTCATATGTATAAACTGTACTCTATACTATTCTATGGTATCTACCTGTCTAGGATGAGCGTGCCGCTAGCGGCACTCCCCCCCCCACCCCCACTGAAAAGGCAGAGCCGCGAAATTCCAAAAAAATTTTTTTTTAAATATTTAACTTTCACACATTAAAGTCCAATACAGCTAATGAAAGACACAGATCTTGTGAATCCAGCCAACATGTCCGATTTTTAAAATGTTTTACAGGGAAGACACAATATGTAAAGATGTAAATCTATTACCTAAAAACACATTAGCATAATCCACCATCTTTTATTTGTCCACCAACACCAGTAGCTATCACCAATTCGGCTAAACTAAGATATTTATAGCCCCTAACCAAGAAAAAAACTCATCAGATGACAGTCTGATAACATATTTATGGTATGGGATAGGTTTTGTTAGAAAAATGTGCATATTTCAGGTAGATGGCATAGGTTACAATTGCACCCACCGTCACAAATGGACTAGAATAACTACATAGAGCAACGTGTTTACCTACTTACTAATCATCAAACATTTCGTAAAAATACACAGCATACACTAATCGAAAGACACAGATCCTGTGAATACAGACAATATTTCAGATTTTCTAAGTGTCTTACAGCGAAAACACAATAAATCGTTATATTAGCATAGCACATGTGCAAACATTACCCCAGCATTAATTCTAGCCAAAGTGAGCGATAACGTAAACATCGCCAAAATATATTATTTTTTTCACTAACCTTCTCAGAATTCTTCAGATGACACCCCTGTAACATCACATTACAACATGCATATACAGTTTGTTCGAAAATGTGCATATTTAGCCACCAAAATCATGGTTAGACAATGGGGAAAGTAGCCCAGCTGGTGAGAAAATGTCCGTGCGCCATATTAGACAGTGATCTACTCGTATACATAAATACTCATAAACGTGACTAAAAAATATAGGGTGGACCGCGATTGATAGACAATTTAATTCTTAATACAATCGCGGAATTACATTTTTTAAATTATCCTTACTTTTCAATACAGTTTGCGCCAAGCGAAGCTACGTCAAAAAACATGGCGTCCTAAGCCACTAACATTTTTCGACAGAAACACGATTTATCATAATAAAAATTTCCTACTTTGAGCTGTTCTTCCATCAGTATCTTGGGCAAAGGATCCTTTCTTGGGTCTAATCGTCTTTTGGTGGAAAGCTGTCCTCTTGCCATGTGGAAATGCCAACTGCGTTCAGCATGAACTGGAAGCGTGCCCAGCGATTCACAGCGTTTCAGAAATAAATGTCCCAAAATCGCACTAAACGGATATAAATTGCTATAAAACACTTTAAATTAACTACCTTATGATGTTTTTAACTCCTATAACGAGTCTTAACATGACCGGAGAAAGATTACTCCCAACACTAATGCTTGGAACAGGTGCGGGTCGGTGTCCTCCAGGCGCATGACGCAGCTCCAAAAGAGTGACTAGCTACAGGGTTTTTTAATTTATAGTGCCTGTGAACGCGCAATCGACCCCATTCAAATCGTCATCACGTAAAGGCATCCAGGGGAAGACGTAAGCAGTGTCCGTATACTCATAGGAATAACATTGGCTTTAAAACTGACTCCAGAACAGTGGCCAAAATTTCTGAAATCTGACTCCATGTCAGGGAAATTGCTGTAGAATGGGTTCTGTTCCACTTAGAGACAAAATTTCAACTCCTATAGAAACTATAGACTGTTTTCTATCCAATAATAATAAAAATATGCATATTGTACGATCAAGAATTTTGTAAAAAGCCGTTTCAAAAATTACACGATTACCATAAATAGTGACAACAGCGCCCCCAGCCTCAACAGGTTAATCACTTTAATTGTGTGTAAATATTGCATCACCCATCTCATATGTATATACTGTATTCAGTACTATGCCACTGTATCTTAGTCCAATGCCGCTCTGACATATATGTATATATATTCTAAATTCATTCCTTACTTAGATTTAGGTGTATTTTGGGTATATGTTGTGAAACTGTTAGATATTACTGTTAGATATTGTCTTGTTGTTCACATATGAATATTACAGATATTACTGCACTGTTAGAGCTAGAAACACAAGCATTTCACTACACCCACAATAACATCTGCTAAACACTTGTATGTGACCAATAAAATTTGATTTGATCTTAACCTTATTATCTTAACTTGCTAGTTAAATAGCCTAACCTAACGCATAATTCACATTAACGGACTGCACACGAGACACGAATGCAGTTAATAAACCTAAAAAATTACGCGTGTTGCTATTTGTGTGTGTGTGTTTGACAGGCCTATGCACAATTCAATACATAGGCATCTCTGTCACAGATATTAAGTATGTTAACAATTCAGAAATAATGTATGTAAACGTGTAAACTCAGTAATCTGTATGTCTCAAATGTCTCTCACTAGCAAAACTCTGAGCATGTGTAAATGTACTTGGGGAATACATATTCTCAGCCTAGGCTAATTTCCTATCCAGTCTCAATCCCCGTGAAACCACTTCAGACTGATTTGAGAACTGAAACTTTCCCTGACAACACGCCTATAACCGTGACATCGAGTGAACCAAGTGACGGTAGTGACATTCTGACAAACACACCGAATAGTTTTGCAGAATTTCTCACAGAAAGAAGGTCGGTTTTTAGCTCCGGACAGTCAGAGCGCAGCGAGACAAACCGTGCCGATAGACCAAACAACACACACTGCTGGGTTGGTGGCCAGAGAACTACAGTATGCGCCCTGAACAGAGAGAAGCAAACGCCTGAGCACCAACAGCCGGTGAGACTGAGCGCGAACACAATCCAGCAGTCACCGCAATTCTCCAGCTCTAGGCTACTGGAGCATCATTCTGTGGGCCTCCTTTTCGTTTTTACGCGCGTCCTGCAGGGGTTGTCGACGGTTGGGTAGATCTACATCCGACATGTCAACGGTTACAGCTTCGGTGGTTGATGTTTCCAGAAATATTTATTCAACCGAAAACGGAAACCGTGGCGGCCGTAATTATACAGGTAAGCGAGATTCTATCCAAGATGGGCATAGGTGTCATGTCGTTCGTGCAGTGGCTGAAATTAGAGCTTTATTGGAGGCATTATAAATTTGTTAAATGTATTTGTTATGAACCATTTATAGCTGCAAACTGTGTGTGTACACCATCACAGAGTGGACCTGCCAACATGTCATTTTTTAGGAGAAAATGCATTCCATGACACACACAAATATATAAACAAATTTATATGATGTACTGTATCTGTTATGCTCAATCATTTACAAAGCAGCATAACTACATTACTTTCTAAAAGCTACGCATCATTTGTTTAGGCCTACAAAGTATCCTATGACAACAAATACATACAAGGAATGAAAGCCATAGGCTATGGCCTAAAATCAAAGTTTATTAGTCGCTACACAGATTTACAGATGTTATCGCAGGTTCAGTGAAATGCTTGTGTTTATAGCTCGAACAGTGCAGTAATACCTAGCAACACAAAACACAATACACCAAGAGAATAGTCTATTGTCTATTCCCGAGTCTGCGTTGTGTATAAGGGCGAAACAATCTAAAGAGGAAGTGAGAGTGTGTTCCTATAGATCACATGGTCTGAGAAGCTGCAGGTGGCTTTCAGAATGGCAGGATTCTTAGTTTCACATCAACTAACACTGCAGCTGTACTGAGATATCAGATGTACAGTCTACACTTTTAAACACATACACAATTACACACACATGCACACACACGCTAACACACCCACAGGCATGCACACAACCACGCTCGCGCACACACGTATACACCCACCTACACACCCACCTACACGCGCGAGAGAGAGTCAGCAAGCACACACACAGCGCTGTCTATCATAAATGATGGTTTATGAATTTGCCTAACACCCAATACTCAGTCAGCAATATAACTCTCTTGCTTGCTGACTCTCTCTCGGTCTCTCTCTCTCTCTCTCTCTCTTTCTCTCTCTCTCTCTCTCTCTCTCTCTCTCTCTCACTAGCATTCATTCAAAGGAATACTCAGACGTTTTCGATTTACTAACGCTATTTCAAACTTTATCTAAATTCAGTTGGTCCCTCTTTCAGATACCGTTGAAGAGTTCAGACATGATTTCTGCAACATTTAGGACCTCTTGTGGTGGCAAAGAGACACTACATAAATTTGTCCTCAATCGTAATAGACCTAAGCTACATGATTTCACAGACAATTTTCCTCAATGACATTTCCATTACACTTAAGGTTATAAGGTGATAATGTAAACAGAGAATGTACTATCATTCTGTGAAGGGTCATATTTCAGTGTGTTAAACAGAGCCTGATAACCAGCTGTTTAACATGGCTCCAGATGGGTCCTGAGTTTCTGCCAAGCTATCGGGCCTTTTGTTGAATTATTTATCATCTTTCCTGCTTTGAGACAATCATCATTAAATAGAGCAAAGCGCAGGGTTGCAGATGGGGTGTTTTTGTTGTTGTCACAATGCTGGGCAGCCCCCTACAGGGCTTCTATGCCGAGTGTTCTGTAGTGCCATGTTATGCACTGTAGTGTTCTGTAAAGTGTTCTCTTCTGCTTACATATGGCTGGATATACTTTAGTGACCATCTCCGTTTTCCCCCTCCAGGCCAGTGTACCCCAATGCCCCTGCCTGCGCTGGGGACCCAGAAGATTATCCATGGGAATGGCACCAGCGTGGGAACGGTGATCACCTTGCAGTGCCCGTCCAGACACCATCTGGTTGGGGGCAGTGAGGTGTCCTGCGTCTGGGGCAGCAACAGCACCCAGTGGTCAGGAGGTTCTCCCTGGTGTAAACGTATGTATCTAATGCTGAGAGGACACCTACCCACTGGGCACAAACTGGCTGGATCAACATCATTTGTTAATGTATTGTGACATGGAATCTACTTTGAAAATACATTGGATTTGAAAAAAGTAATCAACTGTTATTAGGGTGAAATTTCTACCACAGGATTATGTCATCATGGTAACCAAATTTCAACATAGACAGATCTTCTATAAAATATGTTGAATTTGTACCTTTAAAACAACGTCAGATCTTCAGAAGGATATCCACTATCAGAAGAAAAAACAGGCTGAGCAGAACCTACTACTGGAGAATATATCTATCTACAGCTACCATTTGGTCTCCCATCCAGGCTTTTAACCAAGCCCAGCCAGCTATGATATTTGTCACTGACTATTACCAATGTGCTACCATGAGAATTACCAGTTTTCTATGCCATAGACTGATCAGGTGATCCAGGTGAAAGCTATGATCCCTTATTGATGCCACTTGTTAAATCCACTTTAATCAGTGTAGATGAAGGAGAGGAGACAGGTTAAAGAAGGATATTAGGAAGGTGTTCTTAATGTTTTGTACACTCAGTGTAGCTTCATTGTTGCTATCGAAGTAATTCCAAAGGGTAGTTTAACGGAGCAAATGAAATGTGGCCATCCTTTATCACTCATAGATCATCAATGATGCCTTTTAGAAAGTCATCAACAGCTATTGTTTCAATTCAACCTAAAAATTTAACTAAAAATAGACAATACAATAGGCATAGGGTTTCAAGCTCTGGTTGATTTCGAATGTAAGATTATTTTGTGATATTACATTGTATTTGGTTGTTAATTTGGTTGTCAATATAGTTTGATTTGATTTAGTTCAAATCTTTTAAAAAGACAGCAATCAAAGGAAACAGCATCAGTACAGTGCTTGTTATGTTTGTTCTTGAAATATTCCTAGACATTATTTTCATATTTCTAATCCTCTTATGTAAAGCGTATTTGTATTTGATGAGGACCAGAAAGCCAAATGGGAGACTGTCAGGTTTTTTCCCTCTCACCTTGTCTGTCTTACTCTATGAGTCAGCTCTGCTGGCCAATCAATGGCTGAGAGCATGTGGAGACAGTCGTCACTTCAGTCATACATTATAGATGAGCCAGGCTCAACTCTACTGTGAAAATGAAAATTGTCCTCTTATGACAGTGTGTGTCTGTCTGTGTGTGTATGTGTGTGTGGAGTAAATTAAAAGATTCAGAATGCATTGAGTGGAAAAAGTGCAGGGATTGCAAACTCCCCCAGAGCTGTGTCTGCCTGCCTGTCAGTTTCTTCATTATTCTGAAGAAGAGGAATATAGAGGAATATATTGGAGATCCCCAGCAAACCATAATTGGTTCAGTGAAAGTTCCAAGAACATTCATAACACAAAAACTGTCCAATCGTGTTGATGATTATATAATGTTTGATTAAAACATTCACATGATGTTGCAAGACCATTCATGGAACACATTTGTTCTTTAAAGGTTATTTAAAGGTTCCCAGAATGTTTCATAAGGTTGTGGGAACAGTCCAGTGGTAACATTGTGGGGACATCACAAAATATATATTCCTAGAACACAAAAACTTTCCAGTTGTGCAGATTATTCTACAATGTTTATTTTAGGGTGCAAAAAAAAACATTAATCTGATTTTACAAAAACAATATTTTGTGTGTTCTTTAAAGGTTCCCACAATGTGACATTAGGTTGTGGGAACCGTCTGGTGAGAGATATGTTCCCAAAACACAAAAACTATCCAGTTCGTTAGGTTGTCGGAACATTGTGGGGAAATGTCAAGAGGCAGGTTCCCACAACACTACAACTGTCCAGTTGTGCTGACATTTAGATAATGTTTGTATCAGGGAGCACAAAACATTCCTTTGATGTTGCAAGAGTGTTGGCAGAACAGCCTTTCTGAGTTTAATTATATTGCATGCATTATATTGCGTGTCAGCACAACTGGACAGTACAAGATGTTTTATTTTTTTTACAGTTAGTTTAAGTTCTGAATTTCAGACTGGATTTATTCAGTGCTTCGGAAAGTATTCAGACCCCTTTTGTCTTGGGGTGCCACGGTGTTCTTGGGGACTTTCAATGCTGCAGACATTTTTTGGTACCCTTCCCCAGATCTGTACCTCGACACAATCCTGTCTCGGAGCTCTACGGAGAACTCCTTCGACCTCATGGCTTGGTTTTTGCTCTGACATGCACTGTCAACTGTGCGACCTTATATAGACAGGTGTGTGCCTTTCCAAACCATGTCCAATCAATAGAATTTACCATAGGTGGACTCCAATCAAGTTGTAGAAACATCTCAAGGATGATCAATGGAAACAGGATGCACCTGAGCTCAATTTCGAGTCTCATAGCAACATTTCTAAAAACCTGTTTTCGGTTTGTCTTTATGGGTTACTGTGTGTAGATTGTTAAGAAAAAAAATGTATTTATTCAATTTTAGGTCAAGGCTGTAACTTAACGAAATGTGGAAAAAGTCAAGGGGTCTGATGCTTCCCGAAGGCACTGTAAATATGGACAAACAAAAAACATCCTCTCCTTTAGTAGATCGTATTTCACAGCGGTTTTGAAAAGCAACATGATTAAAGAACATGTGGGATTGAACCTGCAATCTTTAGCTTGGCAGTCAGATCATTAACCTTCTGCACCACCAGGGGATATCTGTGGTATTGTGGGTTTCAGTCTAATTATGGTCAGTCAGGACACAGAACTATTTCTGAATGATTCAAATGTTCCCATTTTTTTCATATGCCGTGTACTTGTATCACTGTAATGATTTAGCTGTTTTTTTAAACAATTTTAATTGAAAACAATCACAGTAAGGTACTTTATTGTTACCCAGAAATGATTTTAAATTGAGATAACAATGTCTGTATTGGACCTTTAAATCAATAAAAGATGTTCCCACCAGACTGTTCCCACAACCTAATGAAACATTCTGGGAACCTTTAAAGAACAGAAAGACCACTTGTCTATTATAGCTGAATGTAATACAGTGAAAAGGGCATTCAAATATATGATATAGCCTCACTTTCTGTAGGCAGATTTCCTAAATAGATTGATCGATTTTTGAAATGTTTTTTCCCTCCCTGTCCCAGCGTTATCCATGTCGGAGGACTTTGGGTTCAGTGTGGCAGTGGTGTCCTCTATCATCAGCTGTGCCATCATTCTGCTCATGTCCATGGCCTTCATCACCTGCTGTCTGCTCGACTGTGTCAAGGAGGAGGAAAGGAAAAAGGAGGAGAGGTGAGAGGAGAGTTGGTGAGAGGAGAGGAGGAGGAGAGAGGGAGGAGAGAAGGATAAATTATGGCATGGGAGGAGAGATGAGAAGAAGAGTCAGAAGAGGTGAAAGGAGGAATGAAAGGAGAAGAGGTAAGGGAAAGACGTGATGAGAGGAGAGGAAAAGAGGAGACAGGAAAGGTGAGACAAAGCGTGTAAGATGTCAGGAGGTGCGATAAAAGATGTAGAGCCATAAATTATCCCATGTGGTCGAGTACTGCTCTATAGGGATTCAGAGAGATATTGAGATGTACAACAGCTTTTTTGCATTGCCAGGGAGACGGATCTGTGGCACCAGCCAGAGCGAGCGGAGCAGGAGGAGAACAGGACCTCTCGCTATGACCACAAGGGCAGAAACAACAATAACAACACCCAGGAGAAGACACTGCCACAATGGGACCACCAGGACCCTTCAATGTGTGACCAAAGGAGACCCAGCTGGTGTGGACTGTGTGTGTGCGTCTGTATGTCTTCTGTATGTTTGTGTCTGTGTGTTTGCCTTGAGAAACTCAATGTCGCTGTCTCTGTCCTCTCCACAGGTGCCATCAGTACCCCTATGCTCTGACTGGTCCAGCCCCAGCCTCCACCTTTGGCCCAGCCCTCAACTCAGCTCCTCTCCCCTGCAGAGGCTACGACCAGCCCATTCTTCTGCACAACTCAGGCCTGTACCGCAACCCAGGTCAGCCAAACAATCCAGGCCTACTTCAAAACCCCATCCCACCCCAGTATCCAGGTTCAACTCAGACCGTGGGGTACCGGAACCCAGAGGTACCCCCTTGCTCAGGCTTGGCCAGGCTGTATGCAGGACAGGAGGGCCGTGTGTCCGTGGTGAGCACTCCACTTCTGGAGGAGTGGAGTGCCCAGGAGCGCACCATACGGGTCATATCCGTGTGAGGTCACAACCAGGAAGTGACTGGACATAGACCACATGGGCATGGATAAACTATACATCAATCAAGAAACCGGATCCAAAAGGGAGAGGACCACCTCAATGGAGACCACGCCTATGTCATTATCAACCAGGCAACAATGACTGAATAATTAGTGGGCGCTCATATAGTCATGTTTTACTGTATGTACAAGTGGGTAACCTGTACAAGTGTGAGGTGTGAAATGGAAATTTATTTTTTGCATATCCCCCTCCCCCTGAGACACACTCGGAGAGTGAGGTCACAGCCAGGTGATCAGCCATTATTGACAGCAACCCTGGAGCAATTAGGATTAATTGCCTTGCTCAAGGGCAGAATTACATATTTTTACCTTGTCGGCTCGGGGATTCAATCCAGCACGCCAGTAGCGGTAGACCATTCAGTGACATAGCAGCATTTTTAGGTTGCATCAGACATGTGCCTTAAACGCAGACCCTATCCCTCTGGACACTGCCAGAAGCCGAGAGTTGGTGAGGACATTCATTATTCCATAGGAATCACTTATTGTGTTACTGATTGATTTCACAGGGTTCTTACGAGAAATGTACAGTAGTAAACATGTTCAGTTCGGAAATATCCTGTATCTCTGAGTTATGAAATCTAGTAATTCTGCTTCTGGAAAGAATCCTTAAAACGTTGTACAGTATTCTGCATTTTTAGGTTTGATGCTACTGCTTTGTTGGATCCAGGGATAGCATGTGTAGGGTTACAGTTCCCAATCCTGTTGTGTATAGTATGTGATGGTACTTCATGGTACAAATAACTGTTAAATGTTATTCTGTACTATTGGAATGAAAAGGGAATTTTCTGAAACTTTTTTATATTCCTATACCCAACTGATACGGACATTGATGGTACATTATGCAAGTTGTGCAAGTCCCACTGCAGATGGATTGACAATGAATCATTTAATAAATTCTACATTCTTGAACTTGTGCTGTCATCAGGTAGGAATACGATTGTAAGGGAGTTTTGCCAAATAAATAGAATCCGACCTAAATAGTAGCCTACAATTGATGTCAGCCACCACCGAGTTAGGATGAGTGGTTTGCCATTAGTAAAATAACCAATTATTGAAAAGACTATATTTTCAACCTGGACTTAGGGGTATGCAATTGCAACAATAATATAGTTGACCAGACTCAATTTTCCTGTTTTCTTCAGCTTCAAAGTTTTATCAATTCAATTTCCTTTTATAAGGAGGAATCTGGCCTTTTAATAAGCTGGAAAAACTCATTCTCCACATTAGCTCCTGAAAAAAGACGAAAATAAGATACATATGAACTCATCAAAAAAATAAACGTCCTCTTACTGTCAACTGCGTTTACTTTCAGCAAACTTAACATGTGTAAATATTTGTATGAACATAACACGATTTCACAACTGAGACATAATCTGAACAAGTTCCACAGACATGTGACTAACAGAAATGGAATAATGTGTCGCTGAACAAAGAGTGGGTCAAAATCAAAATTAACGGTCAGTATCTGGTGTGGCCACCAGCTGCATTAGGTACTGCCTGCAGTGCATCTCCTCCTCGTGGACTGCACCAGATTTTCCAGTTCTTGCTGTGAGATGTTACCCCACTCTTCCATGAAGGCACCTGCAAGTTCCCGGACATTTCTGGAGGGAATGGCCCTAGCCCTCACCCTCCGATCCAACAGGTCCCAGAACTGCTCAATGGGATTGAGATCCGGGCTCATCGCTGGCCATGGCAGAAGACTGACATTCCTGTCTTGCAAGAATTCACGCACAGAACGAGCAGTTTGGCTGGTGGCATTGTCATGCTGGAGGGTCATGTCAGGATGAGCCTACAGGAAGGGTACCACATGAGGGAGGAGGATGTCTTCCTTGTAACGCACAGCGTTGAGATTGCCTGCAATGACAACAAGCTCAGTCCGATGATGCTGTGACACACCGCCCCAGACCATGACGGACCCTCCACCTCCAAATCAATCCCTCTCTAGAGTACAGGCCTCGGTGTAACGCTCATTCCTTCAACGATAAACGTGAATCCGACCATCACCCCTGGTGAGACAAAAACGCGACTTGTCAGTGAAGAGCACTTTTTTCCAGTCCTGTCTGGTCCAGCAACGGCGGGTTTGTGCCCATAGGCGACGTTGTTGCCGGTGATGTCTGGTGGGGACCTGCCTTACAACAGGCCTACAAGCCCTCAGTCCAGCCTCTCTCAGCCTATTGCGGACAGTCTGAGCACTGATGGAGGGATTGTGCATTCCTGGTGTAACTCGGGCAGTTGTTGTTGCCATCCTGTACCTGTCCCGCAGGTGTGATGTTCGGATGTACCGATCCTGTGCAGGTGTTGTTACTTGTGGTTTGCCACTGCGAGAACGATCAGCTGTCCGTCCTGTCTTCCTGTAGCTCTGTCTTAGGCGTGTCACAGTACGGACATTGCAATTTATTGCCCTGGCCACATCTGCAGTCCTCATGCCTCCTTGCAGCATGCCTAAGGCATGTTCACGCAGATGAGCAGGGACCCTGGGCATCTTCCTTTTGATGTTTTTCAGAGTCAGTAGAAAGGCCTCTTTAGTGTCCTAAGTTTTCAGAACTGTGACCTTAATTGCCTACCGTCTGTAAGCTGTTAGTGTCTTAACAACCGTTCCACAGGTGAATGCTCATCAATGTTTATGGTTCATTGAACAAGCATGGGACACAGTGTTTAAACCCTTTACAATGAAGTTCTGTGAAGTTATTTGGATTTTTACGAATCATCTTTGAAAGACAGGGTCCTGAAAAAGGGACGTTTCTTTTTTTGCTGAGTTTACTATAGGCAAGGTCAACACTGATAGTAGCCAACATGCACGGCAGCAAGACTTTAGGGTGACCATGGATATTTGTGAATGGGAAGCGATTCTTACCAACGCAAAGAAAATATTTTGTTCCTATAAAACTCACGAGCTACAGTTTACTTGTTAGAAGTAAATATGACCCTGCATGTTCTGGCGAATGTCCCAAATGGAAGCAGCACAAAGGTACTTATGTACATCTTATCTGGTACTGTCCCATTGTTAAAGATTTCTGTAAAGGGGAGGAAAGGGACATCTCAAATGTTTTGTGCTCTCCAGTTGATTTACAGCCTCTCCAATGGGTTCTGGGATTTTACTGAACTAACTCCACACTGAAGTGTCATACAAAAATCTTAGCTCTAATGTGGTATGCCGCTAGATTAACAATTCTTCAATCATGGTTAGATTACATAAAACCCCAAAATTCCTGGTGGCTGAGAAACCTGTTGTGGTTGTTTCATCTGGAAAGACTGATTCGTTTCCTCCAGGGGAAACCTTACAAGTTTTTGCATATCTGGAGCCGTGTAGTTCCGTCTATAGGAGATAAGTGTGCAAATATACTGTTGAAGGAGATAACTCACCAAGCATTTGGATGTTGCTCTTTGTACCTATTGGAATTAATTAATTATAATAATTTGTTTGGGAGGGGAATAGAGAGGTCGTTAGGAAAGGGATGTTTTTATCATGGAAGAACAATTGTCAAAGAGTTATGTAGAATGCAGTGACATTTTTTTATTTAATCACATATTCTATCTGGTTTAATTCTTGAAAGACATGGACATCGCTTTATATACACTGAACAAAAACATAAACGCAACATGTAAAGTGTTGGTCACATGTTTCATTAGCTAAAAGTAATATTCCATTCTCACAAAAAGCTTATATCTCTCAAATTTTGTGCACACATTTGTTTACATCCCTGTAAGCGAGCATTTCTCGTTTTCCAAAAAATCCCTTCACCTGACAGGTGTGTCTTATCAATACGCTGATTAAACAGCATGATCATTACACAGGTGCACCTTGTGCTGAGGACAATAAAAGGCCACTCTAAAATATGCAGTTTTGCCACACAACACAATGCCACAGAAGTGTGCAATTGGCATACTGACTGCTGAAATGCCAACTAGAGCTGTTGCCAGACAATTTTATGATCATTTCTCTACCATAAGCCACCTCCAATGTCGTTTTAGAGAAATTGGCAGTACGTTCAACCGGCTGCTGATGTCAACGTTGTAAACAGAGTGACCCATGGTGGAAGTGGGGTTATGGCATGGGCAGGCATAAGCTACGGACAACTAACACAATTGCATTTTATCAATGGCAATTTGAATGGACAGAGACACCTTGTTGAGATCCTGAGGCCCATTGTCATACCATTCATCCGCCGCCATCAACACATGTTTCGGCATTATAATGCACAGCCCCATTTCGCAAGGATCTGTACACAATTCTTGGAAGCTGAAAATGTCCCAGTTCTTCCATGGCCTGCATACTCACCAGACATGTCACCTATTGAACATGTTTGGGATGCTCTGGATCGATGTGTATGACAGCGTGTTCCAGTTCCCACCAATATCCAGCAACTTCACACAGCCATTGAAGAGGGGTGAGACAACTTTCCACAGGCCACAATCAACAGCCTGATCAACTCTACGCAAAGGAGATGTGACACGCTGCATGCGGCAAATGATGGCCACACCAGATACCGATTGGTTTTCTGATCCACGCCCCTACCTTATTTTTTAAGGTATCTGTGACCACCATATGCATATCTGTATTCCCAGTCATGTGAAATCAATAGATTAGGGACTAATTAATTTATTTCAATTGACTGATTTCCTTATATGAACTGTAACTCAGTAAAATCATTAAAATTGTTGGATGTTGCATTTACATTTTTGTTCAATTTATATATTTTTTATATATATACTCATGTTACAGATATATTCATGTTATTATTTAACATTTTCCATATAGACAAAACCAACAATAACACACACACACTATACAGTTGAAGTCGGAAGTTTGCATACACCTTAGCCAAATACATTTAAACTCAGTTTTTCACAATTCCTGACATTTTATCAGAGTAAAAATTCCCTGTCTTAGGTCAGTTAGGATCACCACTTTATTTTAAGAATGTGAAATGTCAGAATAATAGTAGAGAGAATGATTTATTTCAGCTTTTATTTCTTGCATCACATTCCCAGTGGGTCAGAAGTTTACATACACTCAATTAGTACTTGGTAGCATTGCCTTTAAATTGTTGAACTTGGGTCAAACATTTCGGGTAGCCTTCCACAAGCTTCCCACAATAATTTGGGTGAATTTTGGCCCATTCCTCCTGACAGAACTGGTGTATCTGACTCAGGTTTGTAGGCCTCCTTGCTCGCACACGCTTTTTCAGTTCTGCCAACACATTTTCTATAGGATTGAGATCAGGGCTTTGTGATGGCCACTCCAATAACTCGACTTTTTCGTCCATTTTGCCACAACTTTGGAAGTATGCTTGGGGTCATTGTCCATTTGGAAGACCCATTTGCGACCAAGCTTTAACAACCTGACTGATGTCTTGAGATGTTGCTTCAATATATCCACATGATTTCCCCACCTCATGATGCCATCTATTTTTGAGATGTGCACCAGTCCCTCCTGCAGCAAAGCACCCCCACAACATGATGCTGCCACCCCCGTGCTTCACGGTTGGGATGGTGTTCTTCGGCTTGCAAGCCTCCACCTTTTTCCTCCAAACATAACAATGGTCATTATGGCCAAACAGTTCTATTTTTTTATTTTTGTTTCATCAGACCAGAGGACATTTCTACAAAAAGTACGATCTTTGTCCCCATGTGCAGTTGCAAGCCCGTAGTCTGGCTTTTTTATGGCAGTTTTGGAGCAGTGGCTTCTTCCTTGCTGAGCGGTCTTTCAGGTTATGTCAATATAGGACTCGTTTTACTGTGGATATAGATACTTTTGTGCCTGTTTCCTCCAGCATCTTCACAAGGTCCTTTGCTGTTGTTCTGGGATTGATTAGCACTTTTCGCACCAAAGTACGTTCATCTCTAGGAGACAGAACTCGTCTCCTTCCTGAGCGGTATGACGGCTGTGTGGTCCCATGGTGTTTATACTTGCGAACTATTGTTTGTACAGATGAATGTGGTACCTTCAGGCGTTTGGAAATTGCTCCCAAGGATGAATCAGACTTGTGGAGGTCTACAATTTTTTTCTGAGGTCTTGGATGATTTCTTTTGATTTTTCCATGATGTCGAGCAATGAGGCACTGAGTTTGAAGGTAGGCCTTGAGATATATTCACAAGTACACCTCAAATTGACACAAATTATGTCAATTAGCCTATCAGAAGCTTCTAAAGCCATGACATCTTTTTCTGGAATTTTCCAAGCAGTTTAATTAAAGGCACAGTCAACTTAGTGTATGCAAACTTCTGACCCACTGGAATTGTGATACAGTGAATTATAAGTGAAATAATCTGTCTGTAAACAATTGTTGGAAAAATTACTTGTGTCATGCACAAAGTAGATTGCCAAAAATAGATTGGTTAACAAGAAATTTGTGGAGTGGTTGAAAAATGAGTTTTAATGACTCCAATCAAAGTGTATGTAAACTTCCGACTTCAACTGTACACTACCGTTCAAAAGTTTGGGGTCACTGAGAAATGTACTTGTTTTTGAAAGAAAATCACATTTTTTGTCCCTTAACATAACATAAAATTGATCAGAAATACAGTGTAAACATTTTTTATGCTGTAAGTAACTATTGTAGCTGGAAAAGGCAGATTTTTTATGGAATATCTACATAAGCGTACAGAGGCCCATTATCAGCAACCATCACTCCTGTGTTCCAATGGCACGTTGTGTTAGCTAATCCAAGGCTAATTGATCATTAGAAAACCCTTTTGCAATTATGTTAGCACAGCTGAAAACTGTTAGCACAGCAATAAAACTGTCCTTCTTTAGACTAGTTGAGTATCTGGAG
Organism: Salvelinus fontinalis; assembly: GCF_029448725.1. Lineage (NCBI taxonomy): Eukaryota > Metazoa > Chordata > Actinopteri > Salmoniformes > Salmonidae > Salvelinus > Salvelinus fontinalis. The sequence continues at coordinate 28,180,437 of NC_074672.1, forward strand.
CATCAGCATTTGTGGGTTCGATTACAGGCTCAAAATGGCCAGAAACAAAGACTTTCTTCTGACACTCATCAGTCTATTATTGTTCTGAGAAATTAAGGTTAATCCATGCCAGAAATTGCCAAGAAAGAAAAAGAAAGAAGAGAGAAGAAAGAGAAAGAAGAAAAGAAAGAAGAAAGAAAAAGCCATATCTCAGACTGGCCAATAAAAATAAAAGATTAAGAAAGAACACAGACACTGGACAGATGAACTCTAGACAGACGAACTCTGCCTAGAAGGCCAGCATCCTGGAGTCGCCACTTCACTGTTGACGTTAAGACAGGCTGCCCGGAAGTTACTCCAGCTTCTACAGTGTGGCAGACTATGCGGTGGAGTTCCGCACGCTAGCAGCGGAGGGTACCTGGAACCCGGAAGCACTGTTCGACACGTTCCTGCATGGATTATCGGAGGAGGTAAAGGATGAGCTGGCAGCCCGAGAACTACAGACGCATCTCGACTCAGTCATCGCTTTAACCATCCGGATCGATGGTCGGCTACGGGAATGTAGGAGGGACAAGAGGTCCTGAATGCGGTCCCAATCGCTCACTCGGGGATCCCAACTCGCAACTGATAAACTCCGGAAGTTCCTGTCGTCTACATCCCCGAAAGCATCCGTGCTTACCCGAGTCCCTCCAAGAGCCTCCGGAGGCTGCCGATTCACCTCTTCCCGAGCCGACGTAGCTCGGCAGGACTGTCTCCAGCCAAACGCGTACGCAGACTTGAGATCCAGAGTTGTCTGTATTGCGGTACTGCCGGTCATTTTGTGTCTACTTGTCCTTTCAAGAGAGCTAGCTCATTCGTTGGAGTGAGTACACTGGTGGGTCTGAAAGATAATTATTATTCTCCCCTTACTCGCCCCCCTCTCTATGCCACCCTGCTGTGGCGCGACTAGTCCAAGTCTTTCCAGGTACTGATCGACTCGGGGGCCAATGTGAGTCTCATGGACATTACCCTGGTGAGGTGGGCATCCCCACTCAACCCCTCTCCATTCCCATGGGTGTTAGAGTGCTGGACGTGCGCTCTATAGGCCGGGTCACCCACCAGACCACCCCCGTCAGCCTACGAGTGTCGGGGAACCAAAGCGAGGCTATCCAATTCCTGCAGGTTGAGTCTCCGCAGGTCCCCGTGGTATTGGGATTCTCTTGGCTCTAGTGACACAATCCCTCCCATGACTGGGCTACTGGTGCCATCGTAGGCTGTAGCCCGTCCTGCCACACTCATTGCCTGAAGTCAGCTCTGCCTGCCCCGGGATGTCTTCCTGGGGGCTTGGAAATTGCCCCGGACCTCTCCGCCAGCTCCGCAGAGTACCAGGACCTCCGGGAGGGGTTTAGTAAGGCCTGGGCCACTTCGCTTCTGCAGTACCGACCGGTATCCAAGAAGGTCAAGTCTGAGCCACTGATAGGTCGCCATAGGCCTGAGGCACTGGCATGTCGCTACACCCCCGGAATCCGAGACCTGTCCCCCGCGGTTCAAGATCATTAGCCCCTCTGCTGTTCATCCTCTGTTGCCCTGTATCCTCCGTATTTTCCCTACCTTTTCTGTGTCTAGAGTCAAAACCATGTCTGACTGCCCCTTGTCTTCTGTTTCTAGGCCCATCCCTCCCCCCATGTCATCGAGGGCCAGCCAGCGTACACGGTGAGACGCCTCCATAGAGGTTCGACCATGGGGCAGGGGTTTCCAGTACCTGGTTGACTGGGAGGGTTATGGCCCGGAGTATAGGTGCTGGGTTCCCGCTAAAGACATCTTGGACCCGGCACTTTCGCCAACCTACCCAGTCAACCAGGTATCCGCCCAGTCAGGTATCCGCCCAGGTGGAACGCCAGGTGACGTCCTGTCACGCCATGATCTGTACCACCTGTCCTTGTGCTTGTCTCCACCCCCCTCCAGGTATCGCCCATCTTCCCTATTAACCCCTGTGTTTTTATACTTGTGTTCTCTGTCTGTTTGTGGCCAGTTCGTCTTATTCTTTCAAGCTTACCTTTCCTGTCAGCTCCTATCGTTTCCCAGCCTGTCTTTGCTAGTCCTCCCGGTTTTGACCTTTGCCTGTCCTGACCCTGTACCCGCCCGCCTGACCTCTCTGCCTGACCCTGAGCCTGCCTGTCGTCCTGTACCTTTGCTCCACCTCTGGATTACTGAAACCTGCCTGTCCCTGACCCTGAGTACTGTACCTTTGCTCCACCTCTGGATTACTGAAACCTGCCTGTCCCCGACCCTGAGTCCTGTACCTTTGCCTTACCCTGGATTTTCAACCCCTGCCTGCCTTGACCTGTCTTTGCCCGCCCCTGTTTGTTACAATAAACAGTGTTACTTCGACAGTCTGCATCTGGGTCTTACCTTGATTCCTGATATATATATATATATATATATATATATATATATATATATATATATATATATATACACACACACACTACCGGTCAAAAGTTTTAGAACACCTACTCATTCAAGGGATTTTCTTTATTTTTACTATTTTCTACATTGTAGAAAAATTGTGTAGACATCAAAACTATGAAATAACACATACGGAATCATGTAGTAACCAAAAAAGTGTTAAACAAATCTGAATATATTTTATAACTGTCACGTCCTGACCATAGAAAGCCTGTATTTTCTATGGTAGAGTGGGTCAGGGCGTGACTAGGTTTTTTTAGTCTAGTTTATATTTTCTATTTGGGGTTCTAGGTTTAATTTTCTATGTTGGTGTTTATGTATGATTCCAAATTAGAGGCAGCTGGTAATCGTTGTCTCTAATTGGGGATCATACTTGAGTTGCATTTTTTCCACCTGTGGGTTACGGGATATTGTTTATGTTAAGTTGCCTGTTAGCACTGCATTGTCGTCACGGTTTGTTTATTCTTTAATTGTTTTGTCTTTGCTTAAGTTTCACTTTATTCATTAAAAGTATGTGGAACTCTAAGTACGCTGCGCCTTGGTCCGACCATCATTATTACGAACATCGAGACAGAATATCTCATCACACCAGGACCAAGCAGCCTGCTACAATGGGGAAAATAAGTTGGACCTGGGAGAAAATAATGGAAGGACAGGAGATCCTTCCTTGGCAGGAGTCACAGCAGACGGAAGGAGATAATGGAGAACAGCGACGAAGCCAGGGTTCGCGGCCACGACGCAAGCCCAAGAAGCAGCCTCAAAAAAAAATGGGGGGGGGGGGGGCACACGGAGTGGTTGGCGACGTTGAGGGATGAGTCAAAGACCGAGGAGGAATATTGGGACAGATTGAGTGAGGAGTGGTCGGCGAAAGTTGAGGGGAGTGAACCAGAGACTGTCAGTGAGTTGAGGGAGAATGTGGAGGAGAGAGAAATGAGAGAGTTATTGAATTGGTGGAGGATGCACGACATTTGCCCTAAGGAGCGTGTTATCGATTTGCCACCTGTACCGGCCCCACGCATCAGGCCTCCAGTGCGCCTCCCCAGTCCAGTACGTTCTGTGCCTGCTCCACGCACTCGCCCTGAGGTGTGTGTCACCAGCCTGGTACCACCAGTGCCGGCCCCACGCACCAGGCTTCCTGCAACGATCCCCAGTCCAGAGCTTCCGGCGACAGTTCCCAGTCCGGCACCTCCTGAGGCGGTCCACGGTCCGGAAACCCCTGAGACGGTCCACGGTCCGGAACCCCCTGAGACGGTCCACGGTCCGGAACCCTCTGAGGCGGTCCACGGTCCGGAACCCCCTGAGACGGTCCACGGTCCGGAACCTCCTGAGACGGTCCACGGTCCGGAACCTCCTGAGACGGTCCACGGTCCGGAACCTCCTGCGACGGTCAACGGTCCAGAACCTCCAGCTCCATGGCCGGAGCCTTCCCCTGCGCCGATGCCCAGTCTGAGCACGACGTCCAGTTCAGCTCCAAGGCCAGAGTCTTCTTCTGCGTTGGTGCCCAGTCCAGGCACAGCGTCCAGTCCCGCTCCATGGCAGGAGTCCTCCTCTGCGCCGATGCCCAGTCCAGATACAGTGTTCAGCCTGGGTCCATGGCTGGATCCGCAGGATGAGCCGGTACTTTGTTCCGCACCAGAGCCGCCCCCGATTCTGGCGGATGAGCGGGTACTTCTCCCTGCACCAGAGCCGCCACCGACAATAGACACCCCCCTAACCCTCCCTTTTTGTTTCGGGTTTTGCGGTCGGACTCCGCAAGTCCGCGGTCAGAATTATATTCTTCAAAGTAGCCACCCTTTGCCTTGTTGACAGCATTGCACACGCTTGGCATTCTCTCAACCAGCTTCACCTGGAATGTTTGTCCAACAGTCTTGAATGAGTTCCCACATATGCTGAGCACTTGTTGGCTGCTTTTCCTTCGCTCTGCGGTCCAACTCATCCCAAACCATCTGAGTTGGGTTGAGTTTGGGTGATTGTGGAGGCCAAGGTCATCTGATGCAGCACTCCATCACTCTCCTTCTTGGTCAAATAGCCCTTACACAGCCTGGAGGTGTGTTGGGTCATTGTCCTGTTGAAAAACAAATGATAATCCCACTAAGCGCAAACCAGATGGGATGGTGTATCGCTGCAGAATGCTGTGGTAGCAATGCTGGTTAAGTGTGCCAAGAAATCTAAATAAATCACTGACAGTGTCACCAAAGCACCCCCACACCATCACACCCCCTCCTCCATGCTTCACGGTGGGAACCACACATGCGGAGATTATGCGTTCACATACTCTGCGTCTCACAAAGAAAAGCTGTTGTAACCAAAAATCTCAAATTTGGACTCATCAGACAAAAGGACAGATTTCCACTGGTCTACTGTCTATTGCTCATGTTTCCTGGCCCAAGCAAGTCTCTTCTTATTATTGGTGTCCTTTAGTAGTGGTTTCTTTTCAGCAATTCGACCATGAAGGCCTGATTCACGCAGTCTCTTCTGAACAGTTGATGTTGAGATGTGTCTGTTACTTGAACTCTGTGAAGCATTTACTTGAGCTGTAATTTCTGAGGCTGGTAACTCTAATGAACTTATCCTCTGCAGCAGAGGTAACTCTGGGTCTTCCTTTCGTGAGGCAGTCCTCATGAGAGACAGTTTCATCATAGTGCTTGATAGTTTTTGCGACTGCACTTGAAGAAACTTTCAAAGTTCTTGACATTTTCCAGATTGACTGACCTTCATGTCTTAAAGTAATGATGTACTGTAATTTCTCTTTGCTTATTCGAGCTCTTCTCTCCATAATAAGGACTTGGCCTTTTACCAAAAAGGGCTATCTTCTGTTTACCACCCCTACCTTGTCACAACACAACTGATTGGCTCAAACACAAAACAAAGAAGGAAAGAAATTCCACAAATTAGCTTTTAACAAGGCACACCTGTTAATTGAAATGCATCCAGGTGACTACCTCATGAAGCTGGTTGAGAGAATGCCAAGAGTGTGCAAAGCTGTCATCAAGGCAAAGGGTGGCTACTGTGAAGAATCTCAAATATAAAATATATTTTGATTTGTTTAACACTTTTTTGGTTACTACATTATTCCATATGTGTAATTTCATAGTTTTGTCGTTTTCAATATTATTCTACAATGTAGAAAATAGTAAAAATAAAGAAAAACCCTTGATTGAGTAGTTGTGTTCAAACTTTTGACTGGTACTGTACAGTGTGTGTTATTGTTGGTTTTGTCTGTATGGAAAATATTGTTGGTTTTGTTTGCTATTGTTGTTTTGGTCTGTATGGAAAATGTTAAATGAGTTACATTGGTAGGTAGGCTACCGTGTAATAACAGTGTTGGTGCACATTATTTCATAGTAGCTTAGACATTTAACTATTCGGGTACCATTTATCAGTCAGTGACGCCACTCTTTAATAGTCCTTCGTGCACAAGGCTACAGAGCACGGCCGGTTGTGGTGTCAACATGGGAAGAGCGTCAAAGTAGGGAGAGCAGGAAGTTAGCTAAGAGGTAGTCATCGGTCGAAAAGGGGGAAGCCTCAAGCCTTATATCCGTTTTCTTCCATGGCAGGTTAGTGAATTTGAATATATCTTTTTGGGCTTTTGCTTTGGTTATGTGTGAATCATGCGTAGCAGAGAACAATCTGTCACTCACTATCGCCACCATGTCGCGTCGCAGCCACCACCTGTTGGCTGGCTGTTGCTGACCTTCTCAATCTCAATAACAAATCAAGCTAGAGTAGACTATTGGTCGTATTTTACTTGGTTATTTTACCAACATTTGACCTACACTTATCACAAACACTGTAAATATGATTTACATTTGAGTAGACCTACAATAACATACATTAATATTCTGTATATGCCAATAGCAATTTGATACTTTGCACCAAGGGTTATGCGAGCAATGCTTCAACTAATGTTGCCATGCATGTAACACTGTAGCCAACGAGCGTAAATACAGAATGTAAACACTTTCTCTTTTGCATGGTGCATCTTCAATAACGCAGTGAGCCGCTTGCGTGGCAAGATCAATGAATGTTTCTAAAAAGAGACACTAAACCTCTTAACCCTTAATTCCTCTTGAAGGACTAATGCCTACAACCATGTTTTACAGAATAGACTGTAGTGTAGACAGCCAACAGTGCTGTTCAGGGCCAAGTATTCAGAGTTACAATTAGACCTGCCTCTTTAATCTGACCTCAGTTACACTAGTTCAGTAGGGGTGTGCGTTGGTCACTCTATTTGAGATTTCTTTTAACTGTAAAACCCTTACGCACCACTGCACTTTGTATACCAGGGTTGGCTGGCCTTCTCTAGTCACTCGTAGGCTCAGTCACTGGTATACTTGTATTTACAAAGCCATTTTGGATTTACTACCTTTTTATTTGGGCATTTCTATTGTTCAGAAATGTGGTGGGTACTCTCATCGTTCGCTGGACTTTATCCTGCTAACTGTTCCAAATGCCCGAACTGAATTTGGTAAAAGGGCTTTTATGTACTCTGCGCCATCGTCTTGGAACGCCTTACAAAATACTTTTAAACTGGAAGAACTTGTCCCGATTGGTATTTTGAAATCACTGATGAATGATCTTGAGACTGATTTCCTGACTTGTCAATGTTTTTAACATGCTGTTTTTGTTATACTCTTATGAATTCTATGATTTTTACTAGATTACTTGTAGTTTTTCATGTTGTCTGTCTGTCATTTTTGTAATGACTTGGTGCTGCCTATCTTGGCCAGGACGCTCTTGAAAAAGAGATTTTAAATCTCAATGAGCCCTTCCTGGTTAAATAAATAAAAAATTGTGTTGCAAGAGACCATTTATGTGCTTCTGCAACCAAAGTCCTGTTTGTTATACATTGTAAAAAAAAAAAAAAAAAATCCTTTAATTAAAGTGTGTATTTATTTGTGCCTTATCTCCCTAGCTCCCTGGTCATGCTCAGACGGCTACCATATACAGCTGCAGAGGGACTCCCAGTTCCTGTGTTCAGACCAGAGGATGCACACTGAGCTGGTGGACAGGCTGGTGCTGCAGCTCAACAGGACCTACCCTCAGATACTGACTGACAAGGAGGCCCAGAGGGTAAGTAGCCTAGTGAGTATGTTAACTCTCTGAAGGGATTGAGTACTTCACTACAGGGTGCACACAGCTTTACATCACCACTCTCACCAGGGAACACTCACCATCTAGGCCTCTACTTATACAGCCAAAAATGGTCATGCAATTTGAAATTATTCTGTTTTTGTGTTGTGTTGTATTTTTTGACTCTAGGGAATAATTGACAATAACAGTCAGGATGAAGAACTTATTATACAGTGGGGCAAAAAAGTATTGTCAGCCACCAATTGTGCAAGTTCTCCCACTTAAAAATATGTAATTTTCATCATAGGTACACTTCAACTATGACAGACAAAATTAGAAAAAAAATCCAGAAAATCACATTGTAGGATTTTTGATGAATTTATTTGCAAATTATGGTGGAAAATAAGTATTTGGTCAATAACAAAAGTTTATCTCAATACTTTGTTATATACCCTTTGTTGGCAATGACAGAGGTCAAATGTTTTCTGTAAGTCTTCACAAGGTTTTCACACACTGTTGCTGGTATTTTGGCCCATTCCTCCATGCAAATCTCCTCTAGAGCAGTGATGTTTTGGGGGTGTTGCTGGGCAACACGGACATTCAACTCCCTCCAAAGATTTTCTATGGGGTTGAGATCTGGAGACTGGCTAGGCCACTCCAGGACCTTGAAATGCTTCTTACGAAGCCACTCCTTCGTTGCCCGGGCGGTGTGTTCATGCAGAAAGACCCAGCCACGTTTCATCTTCAATGCCCTTGCTGATGGAAGGAGGTTTTCACTCAAAATCTCACGATACATGGCCCCATTCATTTTGTCCTTTACACGGATCAGTCGTCCTGGTCCCTTTGCAGAAAAACAGCCCCAAAGCATGATGTTTCCACCCCCATGCTTCACAGTAGGTATGGTGTTCTTTGGATGCAACTCAGCATTCTCTGTTCTCCAAACACGACGAGTTGAGTTTTTACCAAAAAGTTCTATTTTGGTTTCATCTGACCATATGACATTCTCCCAATCTTCTTCTGGATCATCCAAATGCTCTCTAGCAAACTTCAGACGGGCCTGGACATGTACTGGCTTAAGCAGGGGGACACGTCTGGCACTGCAGGATTTGAGTCCCTGGCGGCGTAGTGTGTTACGGATGGTAGGCTTTGTTACTTTGGTCCCAGCTCTCTGCAGGTCATTCACTAGGTCCCCCCGTGTGGTTCTGGGATTTTTGCTAACCGTTCTTGTGATCATTTTGACCCCACGGGGTGAGATCTTGCGTGGAGCTCCAGATCGAGGGAGATTATCAGTGGTCTTGTATGTCTTCCGTTTCCTAATAATTGCTCCCACAGTTGATTTCTTCAAACCAAGCTGCTTACCTATTGCAGATTCAGTCTTCCCAGCCTGGTGCAGGTCTACAATTTTGTTTCTGGTGTCCTTTGACAGCTCTTTGGTCTTGGCCATAGTGGAGTTTGGAGTGTGACTGTTTGAGGTTGTGGACAGGTGTCTTTTATACTGATAACAAGTTCAAACAGGTGCCATTAATACAGGTAACGAGTGGAGGACAGAGGAGCCTCTTAAAGAAGAAGTTACAGGTCTGTGAGAGACAGAAATCTTGCTTGTTTGTAGGTGACCAAATACTTATTTTCCACCATAATTGCAAATAAATTCATTAAAAATCCTACAATGGTATTTTTCTGGATTTTTTCCCTCATTTTGTCTGTCATAGTTGAAGTGTACCTATGATGAAAATTACAGGCCTCTCATCTTTTTAAGTGGGAGAACATGCACAATTGGTGGCTGAATAAATACTTTTTTGCCCCACTGTAGATCCATGAATGCACTATGGATAATTGGACATAAGGCAGTTGTGTGGACACTTGTGATTAGATGCTTGTCTAATTCTGCTCCAGTTCAGGAACCTGAGTGTGCCCACTGCGGTGCGATTGGCTGAGCTGCTGGTGCACCTGCAGGGGAAGGGAGAGGAGGCGTGTCATGAGTTCTACAGGGGGCTTCAGATCCACGCCTACAATGTCTATTTCAACCTGCCTACCAGAGTCAGCCGCAGAAGAGGTACAGCACTGAGGAGGTTTCCTGATCTCTTGCCGTTTGTGTCCGTCTGTCTGTATACCGGTCATTTCTCTCTCTCTTTTTCTCTGTGTGTTTCTATATCTGTCTCTTTCACTGTCAGTTTCCTATTTACAGATGTTTGTCAATTTGTGTGTCTGTGTGTGATGCTGTGGAGACTGACTAACAGTGTTCCGTGTGTCTCTGTTCTAGAGCCTGCAGACCCAATGGGGACTAACACTGTGGCCCGACGCATGGAGAGATATGTACTTAATGACAGGGGTAAATCTGATATTACACTAGTGCTGACGATAACTAACGACTTGACTGGATACAAGTTGACAGTTCCTTCAGAATGGAAATGTTAGGGAACAAACTGTATAGTATGTTTTTTCTTCGAAGTTGAATGAATTTGAACTTTTTGTAATAGAATTTTGTGGAACTGTTGCTTCTTATGAGTAGGTTAAGCACATTTTGTAGCTCAGTCAAGCATCCAACCTCAGATTTGTTTTGCATCCACCCCTGTCACCTCCATAACCTCAGCTAAGCATCATGTGGCCATTTAGACTTTTAGTAACCTCCATTTAGTGTGATCAGCCCCAGTTCTCTGCTTTTATGGGTCAGACCAGCTCACGTGTCACTCACACGTCCACAAAACAACCTCTATCCTAATTCCTTTGAATACTTTGTTATGCTTACAGTAGGTCAATGAACAGTTCTAATGAACCAGTAACTACCGATCACACGGTCGAGAGATATATTTTCTTTAGAGGAAGCTATGGGTATAATATCACTCAGTATGATGATGCCTGCTTGTCTCTGTTTGTCTGGCTACCATGTTATGAGATTGTCTTACCATTTACACGGTCCAGTTCCCCCTCATCAAGACGATGCATACTATCTCTCCTCTCTCTCTCTGCAGGACCTCTGTTCTTCCTCAGTTGCTTTAGCCTTGCAGTGGGCTTAGCTTTGCTCTATTATTATGGAGGTAAGTCCTTCATTCAGGAAGAATAGGTTCCTCATTGAATGATTAAAAATACCTTAGAAGTAGATGTTCACTGCGCAATGACGTGCACTGATTTGGTAACTATGGAAGGAAAAGAAGGTTGTGTCTTGTATGTTTTAACATTTCATGCCCTTGTGTCAGATGTATTCACCCTGCCGCTCTCCACTTGTATTCCCCAGTGCTTTCCTTTTATACTTGACCTATCATGCTCTTGCTGTCATTCACGTTTACCCATTTTTCTCTTTCTTTCTTCCCGTCTCTCCATTCCGCCTCTCCTCTATTACTCACTTCCTTTCCCTCTGTCTCTGTCCTACAGAGGGTAATTTGAGTGCTACTGGTCCATTTCTGAGCTTCTCAGTGCTGGGACTGGGCAGAGGGACCAGTGAGGTTCTCCTAGCCCACGCCAAGGACGGATCCAAAATTCAATAAGGTCATATTTAGTGGGAAATCCTAAAGAATTACATTTTGGGAAAACGCTAAAACAATTATCTTTGCAATGCCAAATATTTACCTGCAGGGGGAACTAAAAGGGTGCTATCTAAAAAATATATTTGTACATACTTGTAAGTAGTATTGTATTTTAACAGTAACCCTGCATTTTTAAGTGAAAATTTGACTTATTCATTGAATATGTCTTTGTATAATCAGACATAGTGCCTCCATGCTCTTTGTAAGAGTGTCATATAGGCTTTCTTAAACATCACAGGAAATCAAAATGCCCTGGTTAACTTAATCTGAACCTTTAATTCTGGGCTAACTTGAAAGTCCTTAAACATTTCATTTGAAGTTCTACAGCTCAGTCCAAAGGGTTGGCCTTTTTACTGAGGGAATGGATGACTTTTAAACATATCAGGAGTGGAAGGAGACTGTAAGTCTGCAGTGTACCCCAGTTTGAAGTGAAAGACTGAAAGCCTAACCAGTCTTGTTTGAATGTTGTCACTGTGTTGTCATACTACATTTACATGCTACAGTTTCTGAGTGTCCTTAGCAACACATCCATTTTCACCGCTCAGTGCCTTCTAACACTGTGATTGACAGTCAACAGCTTATTCACAGTCTCCAAGTCAACCTTACACTACCACTTGCATGTCTTCAGATGTAGTTGCACTGAGAGACTGACAATTACAGCTTGTTTCTATCCCATTGTTAACAGAGAACTGAGGAATATCACCATAATAAACTAACAGAATTCTTATCTTGAATTTTGTTTTCTTTTGATGGGAAGAAATGTGAATGTGCTATAATACTGGAAAGTGTTTGGTTGCGTTTTGATAGTTGCACCAGTTTAAGAGAAAAAAAGTTGAAGCAAAGACCAGGCAAATTCTGTGACCCCACTCTCCGGGATGTCTCGGGGAGAGTGGGAAATGCAAAAAAAAACACATATCCAATTCACACATGCATACTAATACAAATAGGACAAATAAAGAATAACTATTCTATTTAAGAAAAATACATTTCATAATTAGGAATGTAGAATGTTCTGGGAAAAAAACAAGAATAGACTAGTGCACATACCTGTACACACATGCTAAAACATTGCTAATGTTAGTAACAGCTGTCCTTTTTAACATTTCATTGCTCGTGTTAGTAACAGCTGTCCTTTTTAACATTTAATTTTGGTGTGACTTGTTTAGGAGTAAATCAGGGGTGGGAAACAATACAAAACCTCACACAAAAATATGATTGGTTTACACAAATAACACACTTACACATTACAGAAGCCAGCAGCACTTCTTCAGGCAGTTTGATGCTTTTTGGATGTTCGTTTATTACCAGAGCAGGACGTATCTGTGAGAGTGGTAACCTGACAATGTAATACAAAGATTTCACATCATTGCAATAGCACCAAAAATACCACTAGAGGGCACTCCTGACCTAGCCCAAAGACATCTGCAGGCCAGATAAGAGGATGATGAAATGAGCTGCTATGAAGATGATCACAAGTGCCATAGCAGCTTTACACTTCCGGACAGGTGTGGTTACTATTCTGCAGTTCAAGTGAACATGTGTATTTCTCTATGGAATCTCCTCTAGTACCCTTACTGGTTACAGTAAGATAGATGATGAGTGACGTCTGGTAGATGATGATTCTCTGTGGCAGTCAGATTCCTGGTGTCTATTCTCAGCAGCTTTGCTTCAGTGAGCTGTGTGTTTCCATATCTGTTTCTGTCTGTAGGGAGACCCAGATCAAAGAGCAGATGGGGAGGATGGTGAGTGGCGGATCGGAGTGGTGAGGGAGTGGGGAGGGTGTCACTCGAGTGATTTTTCTGTTTGAAACCCAGTACTCCCAGTCCCAACAGACAGCTATTAGTCCCACTTAGAATGATCTGCAGCCATGATGATGATGATGCGCATCTGAATTTGAAATTCTTCAGAAGTTCTTTTCATTCCAGACTCCTCCAACCAACTCAGGGGTATTACACTGAGTTAGAGCCAGATACAGTGCATGAGAGCAATAGATATACAAAATGTTTATAGATCTGTCTATTGTCCTGGCTAGAGTGGATTTGTGTGTCACTATCTGGATCATGGTCTGTCTGTGTGATTCTATGGTTAGCAATGGAAGCTATGGGAAAGAAAGGGGAATGTATCATTAGGTTATGGTGTCATGTTCCCTCAGACTCCATCAGTACATAGCTAGAATAGCAGCTATGAGTGTCCCTGCCAAACCTAGGATTACAATACAATATGATCTTATTTTGAGCGGTAAGAACAGAACCGTCAAACTAGATTTTCTTTTGCTATTTCTATTACATTAAGCTAACCAATGAAATTCTTCACCATGAGCTGTGTATTCAATGCTGGAGACTGAATGGTAAAAGGATGTACAGAGTCTGAGAAAGTGAGATGTTAATTGTGTATGCGTAACAGTACTGAGTCTAATCAAGGCCTCAGTTTTAATTAGCAGTTCTTTCTCTATCTGATGATAGTGATAGTGAGTCACCACACAGCCAAAATAACCATGCACTCTTCTCACAGCTCTTATATGTGTCTTGGTCTGAGACAAGATTATCAGTTTTATTTTTATTTTTTTATTTTTATTTTTTTACCATTATTTTACCAGGTAAGTTGACTGAGAACACGTTCTCATTTGCAGCAACGACCTGGGGAATAGTTACAGGGGAGAGGAGGGGGATGAATGAGCCAATTGTAAACTGGGGATTATTAGGTGACCATGATGGTTTGAGGGCCAGATTGGGAATTTAGCCAGGACACCGGGGTTAACACCCCTACTCTTACGATAAGTGCCATGGGATCTTTAATGACCTCAGAGAGTCAGGACACCCGTTTAACGTCCCATTCGAAAGACAGCACCCTACACAGGGCAGTGGCACATCTAGCCGGGATATTGCAAATCCTTGATGTAGTGCAATCCTAGCTCTTTTATTGATCAAGTTTCACATCAACTGCTGCTCAATGCTGCAACGATTTGTTCTATTTAAATGCAGTTGATATGATACTACGAGACTACGAGACAAGCTGAATGTGTTCTCTATGTTTAGCTAAGCAAAGGTCAGTGTTTTGAGAGTGAGGCACAGACTCTTTTTCCATACATGTGCTCTTTAGACCCGTCAGGCACAGTGGCCCAGGCTGTCTGAACAAGACCCATGACGTCCTCCTTTCACCTCATAAATGTGATAAAAAATTTACATTCAGGGCTCAGCCTTCCTCAATGCTGTGGCTCGGAGTATGTGTGTGTGAGAGTGAGCGAGATAGCGTGACAGAGAGATAGGGAAAGTGTGTGTGCTTGCTTGCTGGGGATAACTACAGTACAGGGCAGGGGGCAGACACTGAGGTCACATGGCTGTTGTCTCTGTTTTCCTGTTGGTCTCCTACACAAACACACAGTGTTGTTTATGAAAGCAAACCTCTCTCATCGGGACAAAAGGGTTCTGGACTGGTAAAAAGACAGTAGTTGAGTTTTGTTGGTGGGTGTTTTCTAGTGGAAGTTTCCGTCGAGTCCTGGAACAGTGAGTGTTTATGGGTCAGGTTGGGGGAGCATGGGCGTTTAGGAGGTCAGGAGATACGGAGAACAGGACAGCTGCTGAGTCATGGACAAACTATTGAGGGAAAGTGCAAACAATTCCTGTTTGAGTTTGAGAGAGGGGAGAAGAGAGAAAGAGAGAATGTGTGTGTGTGTGTGTGTGTGTTTGTACCTAAGGGGGTGGTGATGCATTTCTGTGTCCTGGTCAGGCTTTCTGATTGGGTTTCTGTACTCCAAAGGCAGTGATGAAGACGTTGACTACTACGATGACGAAGACGAGGCCTGTGGCCAGGTTCTCCATTACATTCAGCCTGAAGTGTTTACTCTGGTCATTCAGGTTCCACCGCACTGTGGAGAGAACAGGGGAAATTGGTACAGATGAGCTTTACAAACACTCACAGCACGCACTCGCAAACACATAGACTCCCTCTCTCACACATACACACAGATAACTCTACACACACATAAAAAGTATAATCCTGATTGAGTGATAGCGACTAGCCCGGGACTGGAGCCAATCCAGTGACATACTGCTTTGTACTCGGTGCTCTGTATAAGTGTCTCTCAGGCCTGGTCCTCGTGTACCCCGGACTCTCTGCTGCTCAGCTCAGAGGAAACAT
This sequence comes from Salvelinus fontinalis, assembly GCF_029448725.1. NCBI lineage: Eukaryota > Metazoa > Chordata > Actinopteri > Salmoniformes > Salmonidae > Salvelinus > Salvelinus fontinalis. The sequence goes on from NC_074672.1 coordinate 28,195,595, forward strand.
ATGTGTGACCAGGACACAGTGAGTATAAAGAACAAAAAGAATAGCTTAACACTGCAGTGGGCTAAAATCAGGGTCACACAGAGTGTTCTTGGTAGTCTTAAACAAATCTACTTTGAAACAAACACATACTGTACACCTCACACACATGGCTATGGGCTGTACCATGTCAGATATAGAGTTGAAATGTATTCAATTTTGAGTGTGCATCCCAATATGAAGCTTTATATACATCACAGAAGACTGAAATATAACAAAAGTGTTTGACATAGAAACACCAGATTTTCATTGTTTAAATGTTTTTTATGTTTATTAATTATGAAATTATTAAAAATATTAACAACGTTCCACCCAGGAGACCACTAGAGGGCGATTTGGTCATTTGACTGCTGGAAAGAGCTACGTCTATTCTTTTACAGTGGGTTAATGGTATCTATGAATGTGTGTAGTGGATGTAGGTGTTCTGATCATCTTATGTACTTGTGTTCCACAGGAGGCTGCTGAGGGGAGGACAGCTCATAATAATGTCTGGAATGGAGCTAATGGAATGGCATCAAACACCTGGAAACCATGTGTTAGATGTATTTGATACCATTCCACCTATTCTTCTCCAACCATTACCATGAGCCCCTCCTGCCCAATTAAGGTGCCACCAACCTCCTATGGTGTGTACGTGCATGTGTGTGTGGGGGGCAGATTATAAGATGTTAAACGGTGTGAGAAACCCTGCCTGTGTCTCTGGCTGTTTGTGTCTGGCCCAGGCCAGGGGGGATGGTATGTAGGGCATTCACAGCACGCACCACCAATTTAGTATTTAATAGAACTCCCATTAGCCAAGGCAGCAGCTACTCTTCCTGGGGTCCAAACAAGAATAAAACAATTGCATCACAACAAAACAACAGCCTACATCATAAATAAAACTATACATCATACAAGACATGACTACAATATTTATCTATTATAACAAATGTACAATATAAAATGTACAATACTACAATAATACAACACCACAATGTGTGTGTGTGTAGAGTGCATGTGTCTCTTCACAGTCTGTGTTGTGAGGTGTTGTTTTATCAGTTTTTTTAATCCGATTTTACTGCTTGCTTGAGTTGCTTGATGTGGAACAGAGTTCCATTTAGTCATGGCACTATGCATTACGTTGCACTTCCCAGAGTCTGTTCTGGAGTTAGGGACTGTGAAGAGACCCCTGGTGGCATGTTTGTTGGGGTATGGGTGTCTGAGCTGTGTGTTAGCTGTTTGAACAGTCAGTTCGAATGGTCAAAGACAGAGAGGAGGGGGTTAAGGGGGGTCAGAGGGAAAGAGAATGGGAAGGAATGGGGGTTGAGGGGGAAAGGGGAGGCGAGGTTCTAGGGTCAGGAATGAGGAGCAGATGCATTATGGGTGATGAAGAGCGAAAAGCAGGGCAAAGGGAATGGTAGAGGAGATATGGGAGGTGGAGAAGGGATAGGGAGGGTTTGGGGAGGAACAAGAGAGAATGAGAGGATGGGGGAGTGGAGGTATGGGTTGAGCAACGGTCAATAGGGAGAAGAGGGACGGGTGAGAGAAACGGGGAGAGTGTGATGGCTCTCTGACATGCAGGTTCAGTATCTCTCCGACACATGACCCCTTCAAATGGAGTTCACTAGTGGAAAAGTAAAGAAGCCTTGTGACTTAGTGAATGAGTGTTAATGCAGAGAGAGAGTGGTTAAAAACATATCGGCTGAACATCCTAAGTGTTTTCCTACCAGAGACTGTAAGAGATTAATTACAGTGATGTGACCTGCACCATTCATTAACTATCTGGTTTCACAAGAAAATACAATTTAAACCAGAGTGACATGGTGCAGAAATCATGGGAGCAAACGTGAGGGCAGTGATGTAGACATGATGAAGAGCAGTCTCTGTGATGTAGACATGATGAAGAGCAGTCTTTGTAATGTAGACATGATGAAGAGCAGTCTCTGTGATGTAGACATGATGAAGAGCAGTCTCTGTGATGTAGATATGATGAAGAGCAGTCTTTGTAATGTAGACATGATGAAGAGCAGTCTCTGTAATGTAGATATGATGAAGAGCAGTCTCTGTAATGTAGACATGATGAAGAGCAGTCTCTGTGATGTAGACATGATGAAGAGCAGTCTCTGTGATGTAGACATGATGAAGAGCAGTCTCTGTGATGTAGACATGATGAAGAGCAGTCTCTGTAATGTAGACATGATGAAGAGCAGTCTCTGTAATGTAGACATGATGAAGAGCAGTCTCTGTAATGTAGACATGATGAAGAGCAGTCTCTGTAATGTAGACATGATGAAGAGCAGTCTCTGTAATGTAGACATGATGAAGAGCAGTCTCTGTAATGTAGACATGATGAAGAGCAGTCTCTGTGATGTAGACATGATGAAGAGCAGTCTTTGTAATGTAGACTTGATGAAGAGCAGTCTCTGTAATGTAGATATGATGAAGAGCAGTCTCTGTGATGTAGACATGATGAAGAGCAGTCTCTGTAATGTAGACATGATGAAGAGCAGTCTCTGTGATGTAGACATGATGAAGAGCAGTCTCTGTGATGTAGACATGATGAAGAGCAGTCTCTGTCCAGTGCTGAAGATCAAGGTCACTGTCAGCCTGTACGGTCACACCTGAAGAATTCAATCTTCAACACCCCCATCTTCATCATTACACACACACACAGTCTTATACCTTGTGGGGACACACAATTCAGTCCCATTCAAAATCCTATTTTCCCTAACCTTAACCCTAACCCTAGCTCCTAACCCAAACCCTTAACGTAATTCTAACCCTAACACTAATTTTAACCTTAACCCCAAACTCCCTAGAAATAGCATTTGACCTTGTGGGGACCAACAAAATGTTCCCAGTTGGTCAAATTTTTGTTTGTTTACTATTCTTGTGGGACTTCTGGTTCCCACAAGAATAGTTAAACACGTCCACGCACGCACGCAAGCACGCACACACAGCCGTCTCTTGGGTCAGCCTGCTGACAGCAGCACTAAAACCCGGTGAACTCTGACCTGGTCACATGCCTGGTTGCCATGGCTACAGCACCTCAGCAACGCTGCAGTAGGTAATTGGTTGTATGTCAGGAAACATTGGACTTGATAGGTATGAGGTCATCCTCAGTTAAGGTCAACACAAAGTGTTGAGGGAGGAGGAAGTTATAAAATACATGTTCACTGATGAAGATGAGACACAAAAGGCTCATGAAGATTGAGAGACACAAGGGGCTCCATTTAGATAGCGTGCATGAGCGGGGCTAGTGTCAAAAGAGTCCATAATACAGCAATCATTACGCAGGTTTAGAATGCAACTGTCTAATGTAGGCCTATTTGATGCAAACGCAAAAGTGTTGCATTCAATATGCTTTTTGTAAAAATGTCCCCCAGAGATACAGTGTTGTTATCCTCACCGATGAAGATGAGGAGGACCCCCACAGTGACCTGCAGGCTGAGGGAGATGCTGATGAGAGTGATGAGGCGAGTGTACAAGGAGAAGTCTGGCCCCTGCTCCAGGACAGCCTTCAGCTGGGAAGCGTTGGCCATGAGCAGGGCTACGTCCAGCATGCTCTCTGCTGCACTCTTCTTATTGGCATAGTGGTTCATGTTCAGGAGAGCAGAGGGGCTGCCACCGTGCCAGACACCTGTATGGGGGACCTGGAGACACAAACACATGTCAACAATACAATCAGATACACCTGGTTATATTGTTGAAGAACATGCACATAATGCACGTTTTCACATAAACTTCCCATTGACATCAATTCATGATTTAGACTTGCTTTTTAGGTGGAAGTTTAGCTTAGCAAGATTCATCTCACAATGAGACCAAACATAGTCAGTGATCATCTATGATGTGTTAATGCTGTTATCATATGCACCACTATCATATTATAACAGTAAAGGCATTATGAAAGAAACATCCATGTCATGAGTAAACAAACACTCCCATTAAGTGCAGGCAAACACACAAACACCTTGGCTAAGTCCTAGACTATGAGCTCATCTCTGCGGATATCCCCCCAACCCCGACACCCCTAACACACACACTACGCACCTACACCCCTTCACCCAGTTACACTGCATGCTATCTGTATGTTTACATTGCAAACCTGTCTATGTTTACAAACACACGCTAGTGGCCCAACACTGTGGCTGTGGGGTTAGTGAGGACTTTCCGGGACAGAGGAACAACACCAGGTGCAGGTCGAGGACACTTCAGGACAGGGATCTCTGGTCGTGAAGGGATACTGCTACTTTGTTCCTGCCCTGTGTGGGAACTGTACATTCCCTTTGTCAACCTGATCATTTAAGTAGCCTACTGAATGTGAATGCATTATATTTTTGTATATGTCGTAAAATGAATAATGAATACATTAAAGTCATATTATATGTCTGAGATGAATGGAGGATGTATGATTAAATGAATCAGTTCCTCCAGGTATTGATTCCTCTATGGCTGATGATGTTAAATAGCAGGTCATATGGGGAGTTCAGGGCTGCTCTGATGACTATGTTCCATTTAGCTCCCACCGAGTTCTGTTCAGGGGCCTCAGTTATCAAAGTGCGTGCGCACAAAAAATATGTGCGTCAGTTTTCCCACAAAGGTCGGTATTTATCCATTTTGAACTTGACAGGAAAGTGTGCGCTTCTCCACGCAAATCTCAAACCATATGTGCACAAAAGTTGATCAACTGTATTGCAAGCAAATGTTGTTGTTTAGGTGTACATGAAGGTGTTTGATGCACAGGAATTATAATAATGGTAGGCTAATAAAAACATTTACTCGTTTGCCTAGTGATAAAACAGATGCATTTGCAGTTGGTAAGAAGATCGCATAACAGCATCTCGCCTAATATATTTATTTTAATTGTATTATATAGGCCTAAATCATAGTCATATTGCTCTTTTTCTGACATGACTTTTTTATTCTCGCTACACATCAAATATTAGGCTACCATTTATCCATCGCTCATTCAATAGCCACCTATGCGCGAAAGTAAACAGACTGTAGGCTACAGCATTGCTGTGAGATAGGAGCGGAACATAATAGCCTATTTAATCTCAGAGCCTATATCAAGGCAGGAGATAGAAATACAATCTATTGATAAACTAAATATTGAACAGGAATTCGTATTTTGTATAGAAGTGTTGGCTGTAGTAGCATTTACTTATAAATTGTTCGAAAGGTCAATCAATCTTGCAGAATGCGCAGCAGGTGTTTGGCACTCCCTACACCTGGCTTTTTTTTTTTTAAGTCCCTGCAAAAGATTAAAACATTCTGCCCACACCTCTACAGAAATCTGATGACATTTGCCATTGCGATATATATATTTTTAATTATCATTGCCAAGTTCCAACACCTCTAAATCATACAGCAAATGAGGGCGTTATGTTACCGTAAAATAGGGAATGGAGGGCGTTTTCCAGGCGGGTTGTAGCGCTCGTTCACGACCCCACGAATATATTATGGTCGGATTATTAATTGAAAACATTCATACAGTATATACAGTATATGATGCGTGCGACAGTTTGATCAATCCCAATAATTTGTTGCGAACGAAAATCATAGAGTCTCCATGTACGCCATGATTTAGTACAACATTTACGCACGGTTGATAAATGAGGCCCCTGATCCTAAAGCTGGAATCGTTAATGGTGAAACTGCCACATCCGTTTGGGATGCTACAACAACAAAGCAGTTACTGCAAACAACGAACACTGTTTTTTCCCCCTTGGCCATCATTGCCTGGAGATAGAACAGCAGAATATGCACTGCATTTTTTTTATCATCACACTGCTCGATGCACCACACCTCTGATAAGTCCACAGAACAAAAACTAGAAGAAAGCTGCTGGGGCGGACAATGGCGCTGTTCCCCTAATGCGGATTCCATCTTTAAAGTGCTGCTGACTAAATGTTTTGCAATGACTGAACAACTAGGCTTCCTGATGAAAGTGAACTTGACGTCATGCTAAACCATCTCCAATGCATTAACAACCATTCAATGACATTGAACCATTGGATGCATGTATCCCCCCTCTCTCCAACAGCTGTGGAGGACTGGCTGTTAAATTGTCAGTGCTGTGTCACAGTGCTGTGTACATACAATCTTCCTTCCTTCCCTCTGTTCCAGGAATAGAGACAGTGGATGAGAGGGGCGGTAGGCTTTACAGCAGAGAGAGACAGTCAGGGGTTCTGTTTTAGGAAGGGGAGAACAGAACCCTTTAATTTACCACAGAGCTGAGCTGAATTACCATGCCTTCAGGAAGAAACTGGCAACGTTGGTGCAGTAACCGGAGAGAGATGGGTGTGTTCTCTGCAGTAGCTGGTGTGTTGATTAGCCACCCAATATCCCTTAAATGTTGAGGTGGTTAGGCTATATGATGAGCTTTACAATTATGTGAGGAAACTGTACCCGGCTAGATGCGTTTAAAAATCTAAAGTACCCCTGTGCTTTTTGGGGCGTGGCCTGACCTATATTTATGGCATGGCTCCTATTGTGCTGCACATCTGTGCAATGTTCACAAAATATCTGGATCAGGATCCTTCCCATCAGGATATGCTATTGAATCAATCCTAATAGACATATTAAACCAAGATAAAACCCTTACAACCCAGACTGTGAGCCTTTATAGAGTTAGTGCACTAAGCATTGCAAGGTCACACAAACTAAACAAATCTTAAAAACATACCCTCTGTGTTCCTAAAGAACTGACGTCACACTCGTGTCCTTGTGATAAGTGACAGACACTCATCGGTACAACACAAGACATGCAAACAGATAAAATAACACCTTACTGCACAAAGGGGACTGTGAAGAGACAACCAATTTTTATATCTTGTATTGTAATTTGCACTGTACTATGTACAGTGGGCTCCCGGGTGGCGCAGTGGTCTAAGGCACTGCATCTCAGTGCAAGAGATGTCTCTACAGACCCTGGTTCGATTCCAGGCTGTATCACAACCGGCTGTGATTGGGAGTCCCATAAGGCGGTGCACAATTGGCCCAGCGTCATCCGGGTTAGGGTTTGGCCGGGGTATGGCGTCACTGTTCTTAACTGACTTGCCTAGTTAAATAAAACATGTATTAGATATTGTAGGTTATGTGTGACATTTTAAATGTGGATCCTAATGAATACCAAATACTTGAGCGAAACACAGTGATCTCTGTGCTGAACACTGTCACAACCTGCCAGGGTCACCTGCTCTCTTCTCACACACTGAACCCACTCAGAGGACATTCAAGGACAGCCCTTATGCCTTAATCAATAGGTCTTATGTGAGCCGGGAGACCACAGGTTCTGAAGGTGTAGGCTATCCATAGGACTGACACTGCAGTCTGGGAAACCTGCCTCATTCAATTTCTTCATCGCTGGCTGAGGCTGGCTGACACAACAGAATGATAGTGGTAATTTGGCATGATTGAGCATGAGCAATGGCATAGGTCCAAAAACAAGTGCACACCGCACACACACACGCGCACACACACATACTTCACTTTTTATTAAAAGTACAGAAAGCAACCGACTGACTGACACAGTTCTGTATTTGAATAGAACTCTCGATTGAAAAGTATAAACGAATAAAGCATGTATTAGCATATGATTGCGCTGACGTTCTCTACTGGAGAGGCAGTGTTAGTCAATCACTCTGCAGGTCCATTGTTATTCTGCCTGACCAAAAAACGGACGGTCCACTATTTTGTTACTATGAATTATTCAGCTCAACAATCCCCATGTGAGGGAGAGAGAGAGAGGAGAGAAAAGGGATATTTTGCATTTTTAATTTTTTTAATTTTTATTTTTTTATAAATAAGCCTTTATTGTAAATGTAAGAAGTGCACAGAGATTCAGTGCAGCATCCATTATATAATTTATTATATTTCACCTTTATTTAACCAGGTAGGCCAGTAGAGAACAAGTTCTCATTTACAACTGCGACCTGGCCAAGATAAAGCAAAGCAGTGTAACAAAAACAACAACACAGAGATACACATGGGATAAACAAACGTACAGTCAATAACACAATAGAAAAATCTGTATACAGTGTGTGCAAATGAAGAAAGGAGGTAAGGCAATAAATAGGCCATAGTGGTGAAGTAATTACAATTTAGCAATTAACACTGGAGTGATAGATGTGCAGATGAGGATGTGCAAGTAGAAATACTGGTGTGCAAAAGACCAGAAAAACAAAAACAAATATGGGGATGAGGTAGGTAGTTGGTTGGATGGGCTATTTACAGATGGGCTGTGTACAGCTGCAGCGATCGGTAAGCTGCTCTGACAGCTGATGCTTAAAGTTAGTGAGGGAGATATAAGTCTCCAACTTCAGTGATTTTTGCAATTCGTTCCAGTCATTGGCAGCAGAGAACTGGAAGGAATGGTGGCCAAAAGAGGTGTTGGCTTTGGGGATGACCAGTGAAAAATACCTGCTGGAGTGTGTGCTACGGGTGGGTGTTTCTATGGTGACCAGTAAGCTGAGATAAGGTTGGAGCTTTACCTAGCAAAGACTTATAGATTACCTGGAGCCAGTGGGTTTGGCGACGAATATGTAGTGAGGACCAGCCAACGAGAGCATACAGGTCGCAGTGGTGGGTAGTATATGGGGCTTTGGTGACTTAACGGATGGCAATGTGATAGACTGCATCCAATTTGCTGAGTAGAGTGTTGGAGGCTATTTCGTAAATGACATTGCCGAAGTCAAGGACCGGTAGGATAGTCAGTTTTACGAGGGTATGTTTGGCAGCATAATCAATAAAAGGAAAACAATAAAGCCAAATGCTAAATGTACAGTTAATTGTCATCCCCTCTCCACTCATCCACAAAACCAAGTGCTCCCTCCACCTCTGAACAAAACACGTCCCTGTAACATGTTGGTCTCAAAGCCCAGAAGATCTTTCAGTGACAGGATATGACAATATCAAGCGTAATTCTTCAGTCATTAGACCTTAGAGAACAATCACCACATCCTGCCTTTGACCAGACTCAACTGTGTGTTTCTTGCCTAGGCCTAAATAAACAGCTCTCTTAGCCCGAGAGAGAGAGAGAGGGAGAGAGAGAGGGGTAGAGAGAGAGCGAAAGTGAGGGAGAGAGAGAGAGGGAGAGAAACTGAGAGAGTGTAGAAGGTCGCTGCAGCAGTCATTTAGAATAGCTGGAGATAGCTGCCCACGTAGTTGAGTAATAACGCTCAAAGGAAATCATATGGTGTTACTCTCTGTCTGCATACCTCTCAACACCACCTGCCCAACCCACTACAGTAGGTGTGAATTAAATGTGTCACTGACTGCAGCCCAAGCAGTCCCTAGTGATAACTGGCATAACTGTTTCCTATGCTCTAGTCCGTTACAGCACAGTTACCTGATCTACCTGGAAGACAGCTAGCCTATGTGCTGAGGTAGTCTGGTCCCAGATCTGTAGCCTATACTTTAGCCAACTCTTCTGGCTATCATTGACATGCCACACCTGTTAGTATAGCCTAGTAGCCTACATGTCTCACTTTTGTTTTGATTGATTCTGTAGGTTGTCTGTCTTTTCTTTACATTTATAGGGGCATTGAAAAAGCCCCGCAGAATCCATCTGGTCCTAGTAAATACTGGCAGCAGTGCCTGGCTTGCAGCACTCTGGTAGGACCCCCCTCCCCACAACCTCAAACTCCCATTGAAAGTGCTTCTATTCAGTTCAAGTAAGCACAAGCTTTCACAGACTCCAAAACATTTTCTACACACTGTTCTCAGCTTAGTGAAGCCAGATGAAGAAGAACAATTACAGTTGTGAATGACACTATTTTTGTGAAAATAGATTAATCGTCTCATCTAAAAACATACATTTTCTTCACTGTAGATCAAGCTTTCGCACAATGTTCTCGGGGGTTACTGCACCAACGTTGTCAGTCTCTACCCGAAGGATTGGTAATTCAGCTCACCTTAGGGAAGCCTGATGGAGACAAGTTACAGTTGTGAATACTACACTATTGCTGTGAAAATGTATAATTTGTCTAAAAACTTGCATTTTCCTAGATCTGGACACTCAAGACTATATGCTGTCGAACGGCTATACCATAAAAGCTTTCACAGATGCAATATTCTCGGTTTAGGGAAGCCTGATAAAAGACATATTTAGAGTTGTGGATGTAATTTAATTTTTGTGAAAAGTAATTAGTCAAAAAACATGCATTTTCCTTCATCTGGGTACCCAGACTAGGCTGTTGATATATACCATACAAGCACATAGACTTTCACAGACTTTAAGCTCATCCTCACTTTGGGCTGACTCTGACTAAAAAAATCCACTGTGTGAGAAGTGAACTCATTTAACCCCAGACCAGCATCAATGAACAGCTATGCCTACTCTCAGTGTTTTAATCTGTGAATGGGGGTTTTCTAAACTGCCAGACAGTTGTTGTGCTAGTCTGCTATTCCCTAGTAGACTGAGGGGCAGGTTGGGCTCTAGGCTATACAAAAGGGACACTCTCTGGGATACGTACAGTACACTATGGTTACAATTCTGTCTCTTTAGCCAACTGCATCGTCAGGAAAAAGAATGGCAACCAGACTAGGCGACATCCTGAAAATTCCATCCTTATAAGAATATAAGATAACAGAGTGTAGCATTTATGCAGACCAAGTTGCATTTATCATCAGAATGTATTTTATTCTGTTCTTGCTTGACTTGCAGGATGCGTGGTTGGGTTTTAAATGAAGAGGATGCTGCTACAGGATGTGTGTCACTCTTTGCCTCTCTATCTCTCTGCATTAGCACTTCTGTGTTCTCCATCCATCATGTCCCATCAGTCTCCTCTGCTCACCTCAGATTCTGGCCTGTGTCCAGCCCAGGGATCGACACAACTGTATTTAATTTTCATGGTTCTCTGAAGGGCTTTAAGTTTTACATCCCACCGGAAACATATGCAAACACTGCTATTCCAAAGCACAGTATACTGTAGCTTACCTACATTACATTGGCAATGCAATGCAACCCAACTTAGCCTGTAACCTATAGCCTGTAGCTCCCATTATTAAATCCGGACCTCAAGGCTTCGCAGCACTGTTGGTTTACCATATTCCCCTTGAATCAGGCAGTGATTCAGACCTAGAACACCACGTAGGCCTAAGTCGAATCTCTGGCTAGGAGCAGTGGCGACCTGTTATGAGCCATAGCTACAAAAATATATATATACAGTGCCTTGCAAAAGTATTCATCCCCCTTGGCGTTTTTCCTATTTTGTTACATTACAACTTGTAATATAAATAGATTTTTATTTGGATTTCATGTAATGGACATACAGAAAATAGTCCAAATTGTTGAAGTGAAATGAAAAAAATGACTTGTTTAAAAAAATGTCCACCTGTGTGCAATCTAAGTGTCACATGATTGGTCACATGATCTCAATATATATATATATATATATATATATATATATATATATATATATATATATATATATATATATATATATATATATATATATACACCTGTTCTGAAAGGCCCCAGAGTCTGCAACACCACCAAGCAAGCGGCACCACCAAGCAAGCGGCACTAAGACCAAGGAGCTCTCCAAACAGGTCAGGGACAAAGTTGTGGAGAAGCACAGATCAGTGTTGGGTTATAAAAAAATATCAGAAACTTTGATCATCCCACGGAGCACCCTTAAATCCATTATTAAAAAATGGAAAGAATATGGCCCCACAACAAACCTGTCAAGAGAGGGCCACCCACCAAAACATGGACCAGGCAAGGAGGGCATTAATCAGAGGCAACAAAGAGACCAAAGGTAACCCTGAAGGAGCTGCAAAGCTCCACAGCGGAGATTGGAGTATATGTCCATAGGACCAATTTAAGCCGTACACTCGACGGAGCTGGGCTTTACGGAAGCGTGGCCAGAAAAAAGCCATTGCTTAAAGAAAAAAATAAGCAAACACATTTGGTGTATGCCAAAAAGCATTTTGAAGACTCCCCAAACACATGGAAGAAGGTACTCTGGTCAGATGAGACTAAAATGTTGCTTTTTGGCCACCAAGGAAAACGCTATGTCTGGCACAAACCCAACACCTCTCATCACCCAGAGAACATCATCCCCACAGTGAAGCATGGTGGTGGCAGCATCATGCTGTGGGGATGTTTTTCATCGGCAGGGACTGGGACACTGGTCAGAATTGAAGAAATTATGGATGGTGCTAAATACAAGGAAATTCTTGGGGGAAACCTGTTTCAGTCTTCCAGATTTGATTTTGATTTTGGCATTAATACGTGTCACATATCAGTTTGCAAACAATGTAAAAAAAATGTTTAGTTAATACAGAGCGTAGGGGTTGGTAATCTTCTCTAGTTGCAGAGAAGTGATTGGCTGAGTGTTCTGTCACTCATGGGGACACTACGTAACTGCAAAATCTACAGGGAGAGCTAGGAAGTTCAAGCCCCCTTGGGTGCTGCCATAGATTTACATTATCAGTGCCCGTTATGTCTACTGTAGCTTTGATTGGACTGATCATGTCAACATCATACCTTCAAAATCTTAGCTAGCAAGCTAGACAAGCAGTCATCATCAACAATCATATGAAGAGAAATTATAGATAAAACGTATCGGTGCTCATCAGACATTGGACATAAACATTACGCAACAAATTGGAAATCGCAAATTCAACAATGAGTGGTTTGGAAGGAATCAGTGGCTAACTGCAAGCGTTGCAAAGCAATCACTATTTTTCATCCCTTGCCTTCTATTTGGTGGAGGGGGTGTGGTCCAAGTCTGGGTTTAAGAGTCTTTTTTCCAAGCTTAAAAGGATAAATATTCACACACAACACCATGGGCCAGAAAAGGTTGAATACATTGGCCATGCTGTCAATCAAGCATGACTTCTGCTGCATTCAAAACAACTGGAAACTCAGAACTGGGAAATCTCTGACTTCAGTGAGTTCGAGACAACTGGGAACTCTGAAAAAAACGTGCTCCGGGACATACATTTTGAACGGTCATCCAACTCGGAATTCCAAGTTGGGAACCCGGGCCTCTTTCTAAATCTCCGACCTGAAGCTCACTGACATCATGATTCAACTTTATTTTTTTCAGAGTTCCCAGTTGTCTTGAAAGCACCATAAATCAAGAGAATGCCAGACTTCGATGACAAAGTTACATGACAAAAGTTTCCCAGAAGAAGGACCGCCGTACCACCTTCCTGTTCAAGTGAGCACAGCACAACGGTGAGTCCAAAAATGTATTGTATGCTGCTGCATAAATAATGTAATATTCCAGGGAGATATGTATACTGTAGCTAAGAAAGTAATACTAAGTGTATGTTGTGTAGTAAGCTGTTAGCAACCCATGTGTCTCACCCTAATAATTTGGTCTCTTTCCCCTTCATAACTTAGCCTACTGTTCTGACTTGGTGGTGCACATGTAGCCTATAGCCTGTTTTAGACAAATGTCATCATCGAATATTGTAAGAGCTTTCATTGTCTGCTTATATGCCCCTTTTATTTATCCTATAGTTTTGGCTTGGTGTACAGGGAGAATACTGCAAGAATGGCCCATGTTCTAAATTCTGTCGCTGTACATTTCAAAAGTGCTTTACAAACAGTTATATTGACTACGTCCATCTTAGCTTGTTCATTAATGTCTTAATCGAAATGACGGATTGCCTCGTATCCGCTCAAGGTTCCCTTATGCCATAGTTTGTACATCTTAAATTGTCAGTAGAAACCACATTTGTTTACGCAAGTCAGTCATATCAGCTATGTTTTTTAAAAAGTCAGTATATGAGGCTGAATGAACTGTTTTGCTGCCAGACAAGGCTCCGCTGATAGCCAGGTGTAGCGGTGGTAAGGATTCACTCCATGGTGCTGAAAAGAAAGCTCTGCTGTTGGGACAGCTTTATGTAGGCCCAAACAGTTTGTGGGCTCCGTTTATCACCATTATAGTGCAGTTAATGTATTGTTTAGTGGCTTTGCTGGCATGCATCCCCCCAAAAATGTTTACATTTGTCCCACCAAGATCGACATGCTAAAACCGCCACTGGCTATGCCTAATCAAGAACATTTATCAGTCGATTAACTACCAGGTAGAAAATAAACATAGTAGTTTTGCGGACCTCCAGACTCGGATTTGAGCTCAGGCTGTCACGATTGACCATGGGAGAGAGAGAGGACCAAGGCGCAGCATGTAAAAAAGACATCTTCTCTTTATTTAGGAGAAAACGAACAAAGCAAAACAACAAATAGACGACCGTGAAGCTAGAACCGAACGAAATGCAAACATGCAACCTAGACACAGACCTAGACAATGACCCGACAAAAACATGATGCCTATGGCCGCCTAAAATATGGCTCCCAATCAGAGACAAATGAAAGACATCTGTCTCTAATTGGGAACCACTCAGGCAACCATAGACATACCTAGAACATTCACTCAACCATAGACATACCTAGAAACATTCACTCAACACAAACCCATAAACTAAACCCAACACCCCCTTTTCCATATAACCACCAAAAACGAGACAAAACACAAACATTCCCCATGTCACACCCTGACCTAACTAAAATAATAAAGAAAACAAAGAATACTAAGGCCAGGGCGTGACACAGGCAGTGCAAGTTAAATAAAGTCCTCTGTGAGGACAGAAAGCAATTTACACAGCGTCCATGGGACATTATTCACTCTCACTGTGGGGAGACATATTGTAAATGACACCAATTGCACATTGAATCGAGCGTAAAGATATCAATATCCTGTCCTCCGTGACTCAACTGTGACAGTCTCAGGACAGTAGCTAGACATACTGGCAAGCACGCACGCGCACACACTCTCTCTCTCTCTCTGAAATTTAAAGGGGCTATTTGGGGGACAGGGACAGACTGTTGGGATGACACAATGAAGCTCATTTCCTCCCTCTGTAAAGTGTTATTGCTTTATAAGTACACTAAACTACCTTCCAATAACTGGGGAAATGGGAACACACAATGTCATTAAAAACACTTTACAGGGGTCTAGTTAACACAAAATTGCTAATGAAAGTATTTGATTGAGCACCATCATTTCAATACCATAAATGCATTAAGCAAAATGCGTACACCAAGCCCTTTAGAATTATTTCCACTAAAATTGGATGTGTGATGAAAGAAAGGAAACTGTTTCTTATTGGAATATCGTGTCAGGGATCCAACACAAAGGGCATTCATTATTCACTGGGCCACTTAGGTGCATACAGACACAACTCCTCAAGGGATGCAGACTTTCACCGGAGACCTGGCCAAAAGATGTCAGCCATTTCAGGAAAAGCCTAGTCTTGGTCTGATCCGTAGACTGTCCCAAAACAAAATCTGAATTTCAACTGACTAACCTCACCTACACAATCTATCCTAAGCACTAAAGGGCTCTGCTAACAAGGATTATAATCATTTATTTATTATAACAATAGCCAAGGTTAGATTGTGGGGTGCCCTCCAAAACCCTTACAAACTGAAAATGTGTTGATTACCATAAATGGATATATTACATGATTTTGAAAAATTCTAGATAGAATTTAATGGTGTTATGTATCTGATCTCTGTGCTATAAAAGGTATTGTAAAATGGTGTTATAAAAGGTTGTAAAAAAAATGAAGCATTTCCAAAATTGCATCCAATATGGTTCCAAATAAGGATTCATTGGTGGAGACCTTGTAGACACAAAGATATTTAGAGAAAATTATGGTGCACGATATTACAACAGGTTGTTTTGTGTTGATAAAACATTTAGTTAAGCTACAATGTTGTGTTTTTCTTCTTCATATCATGGCATCGCCTTCGATGCTTACATCCCACAAATGAGAGGTGGGGCAGTTGTCTGTGAGGGATCTCACAGCCTCCGCCTCTTTAAACGCAGCAGTCTAAAAACTCACACTGGCACCATGGCAACCAATTTTAGAGCAAGATTAGCTGACTAGCCGCTATCACATTTAGGGAAACTATAATAACAAATATTGTGTGCTTCAGTAAAAGTGTATTTTGTGTCTACAAACATTATTATATTGTTAGGCCTACATTGGCAGGTTTGGTAGCCTAGCTAAACGGGCGACAGTGGCTACTGTGGATGGCAACATTGCTGCCAGTCCATTACCTCTCTTGAAAGTGAGCTAACTTGTTACTTTGATGCTAAGTAGGTTGCAACTACAGATCATCACTTACCTCCCCTACATTTTCTCTGTCGGCGCTCCCGTTCATTTCCATATTGATGGCAATGTCAGGGGTAAAAAAAAAAAAACAAGATGCAAGTTTTGTTTCACATTAAAAAATGTGGAACCAACTTGTCTGCTCGGCGGAGGAAAGTGAGCTCGTGGGTCGCGCGCGCTGTGGAATGGGGGATGGCTCACCCAATCCTCGACGATTTGGATCAACTGCATAAATCCTGCTGTATGTATCCTATTATTATACACCCCGAATAATAATAGATTGCCTGGGGACCAAAAGTTGCTCTGGCATAGCTACATAGATTGAAAATACCACATTTGAAGACCAAAGTCCAGGATTGTTGTCTACAAATAAAATACATTATTATTGAAACATAGGCCTGGATGTATATTTATGATCATGCTAGTACATTTAAAAAAGATATTATATAAATGAATTATACAAACAAAGATGTATGTAATATTAGTTAGAGCAGGGAACTCAAATTAATTATTAAATTATTAATTAATCATATCTTCAGGGTAACCTGAATCAGAGGACAGTTGAGTGGATTGTCTTTTTGCAGGTCAGGTTAATGATTTTCACAATGAGAAAGGCACTCATTTGTTTTGCTATGTTTGTTATCATAGATGGGCCTACTGCAAGTCATGCACAGGGTTCACTCTTGCAGGTCTTTCTTTTAGTGTAGGGTTCAGTGGAAAGTATGCCTCCCTCTGGTCACTTCTGTGTCCAGAAGAGTAGATTATGCAAAGACCGTCTAGAAAACTTAATAGAAGACTGTTTTCAACCATGTTTGTTTTCAAGTATGGATATTCAATCTATACATGTCTGTTTTTTATATTTACAAATCTGGAGTTTGAGGTTCCCTTGTGTGTGGTGGTGACGCATCTACAGTAACCTATTTGCTTTGTAGTTATCTTGAGCCAACGCCAAGCCAAGGAATGATAAGGTGTACATTTCATTTAGCTTCGATGCTGGGAGGGACTCACAGTTTTACAAAAGAACATCACTTATTATATGGATTAGGGTAATCAGATTTCATCATTAATCTTTCATCCTATTCACAGTTATGTCAGTCAGTTGACTCAAGAGGGAAGTGGTGACTCAAGGAAGGCTATGGGAGGCAGTTTTTTGCCTTTTGCTGTTCACTCTCTCTCTCTCACACACACACACACACACACACACACGCACGCACGCACGCACGCACGCACGCACGCACGCACACACACACACACACACACACACACACACACACACACACACACACACACACACACACACACACACACACACACACACACACACACACACACACTTTTACTCCACCACATTCCTAAATAAAATATGTATTTTTTACTCCCATACATCCCTGACACCCAAAAGTACTCTTTACATTTTGAATGCTCAGACAGGACAGCAATATGGTAATATTCACGCTCTTATCAATATAATGCGTTGTCATCCTTACTGCCTCTGATCTCGTCTACATTTACCTTTACTTTTAACTTTTGCTCAAGTATGACATTTTTAGTAACTTTTCCATCACTGTACCGAAGTACATATAGGACCAGATACTTTTAGACTTCTACTCAAGTAGTATTTTACTGGGTGACTTTCACTATTACTTAAGTCATTTTCTATTAAGGTATCACACACACACACACACACACACACACACACACACACACACACACACACACACACACACACACACACACACACACACACACACACACACACACACACACACACACAGAGAGAGAGAGAGATGTAGCTAGAGATGTAGACCAGATCATTTCATAGGAAATAGCTAATAGCTGTCTTTAATAAAATGAATCGTCTCCTGCCCATACAGCTCAAAATAAATAGAATGCCATGTGATCAGTTTTTCAGATGGGACGTTAAACCTGTGTCCTGACTCTCTGTGGTCACTAAAGATCCCATGGCACTTATCGTAAGAGTAGGTGTGTTAACCCAGGTGTCCTGGCTAAATTCCCAATCTGGCCTTCATACCATCATGGCCACCTAATCATACCCAGTTTATGCTTGTCTCATTCATCCCCCCTCCTCTCCCCTGTAACTATTCCCCAGGTCGTAGCTGTAAATGAGAATGTCTTCTCAGTCAATTTACCTGGTAAAATAAGGGTTCAATAAAATGAAAACATCTAAAGAAGTAGCGTTTTTGAACAACTGCCATAGCCAATGTAGGCATTTCTGTTGTTGTTGTTGCGGGATATACCGTTTCACTGGTGGACGAAGCAAATGGGCTGGGTAAACACGTATCGCCTCCTCTGTTGTCGCAAGCTAAACGTGCGCTTTAATTGGGTGGCCCTCTAGTCATTACTATGGGCGTGGAACCTGTAAAAAGGGGACCTCGCAGCAGTAGACAGTAGTTGCATTTATCAGGCTGATTTATTTTGTGATGGGAAACACTGACGACCGATTAACGTTTCAAGTTAAATACTGAGGATATTTACCCGGACACTATGGATATCAGCATTATAACTCTTGAAGATTCATCGCCTCTGAAAGTCGTATGACAGACACTCGTGCAGGTAACCTGCAGAAAGATCAACGGCACGCGTATTTCCCACATCGGATGAGTCGAGGCCGGGAAGCAAGGTTGGTGACATTCCGTCCGAATTGGCAACACTTTTCTCGTTTATAATTATTTACAGCTTGGACCTAACAGCGAAATGGAACGAAAATAAGCAATTGTGGATAGACCGATAAACTGTTCTCGTTTTGCTGTCTCGTCGTGGTTCAACCTTCCTATATACTGTCATTGGGTTCAACGTTTCATTCGGAGCTAGCATCAGTCGGCTAGCTAGCATCATCAGCCAGCTTCCTTGCCTGCTCAAACGAGTTACGTTAGGCTCCAAACAAATTACCACTAATGTATTTACATTTTGAGTGGGTGTTAGGTAGCTAACTACCCGTTGATAAAACCTAACTAGATCACCTTGTCAATTATTTCACAAGCTCTTGCTGATGTGTATCTTATCAGGCTACATTTTATTTCAGCCTGGTCTCTAAGACTACACGTAACATGGTAAACGAAAACCGTGAACACTCAATTTGTATGATGTGGTGTTTGGTATGGTTACATAAAATAGGTTGCTTAAGCCACAAAATGAAAGGAAGGGTGGGCCTGTAACAAATGTCTAACATCCCAAAGGTTGCGTGTTTTGAATCTCCTCACAGACCACGTTTACATGTGTACAGTATTCTGGATAGTAGCTCTTAGCCCACTTAAGGTATTATTCGGGATCATCTGTTTAAATGAACCTTTGATATTCTGCTCATGAGTGTCCCTGTACCCATGAATAAACAGAATATTTCTCATTTAAGTTAATATGGGTTAAATAGAATAGTAACTGCAATATGGACACTGACTAGGACTACAACCTCTCACATGTAATATAATAATTCCTGCACAACTATGCATTTCTTGCAGTGAAATTATACAAGTTTCATTTTGTTTCCACAGGAGTGGAGTAATTTCTTTCAGCGTCTCTTGAGAGAATGTGTGTGTAATGTGTCAAAGCAACACTGTTATGCAAGCAGACAGTACACCACATGACCAGAAGTATGTGGACACCTGCTCATTGAACATCTCATTACAAAATAATGAACATTAATATGAAGTCCCTCCCCCCTTGCTGCTATAACAGCCTCCACTCTTCTGGGAAGGCTTTCCACTAGATATTGAAACGTTGCTGCGATGACTTGCTTCCATTCAGCCATGAGCATTAGTGAGGCCCGCGGTCAGCGTTCCAATTCATCCCAAAGGTTTTCAATGGGGTTGAGGTCAGGGCTCTGTGCAGGCCAGTCAAGTTCTTCCACACCGATCTCGACAAACCATTTCTGTATGGCCCTCGCTTTGTGCATGGGGGCATTGTCATGCTTAAACAGGAAAGAGCTTCACCAATCTGTTGCCACAAAGTTGAAAGCACAGAATCGTCTAGAATGCCATTGTATGCTGTAGCGTTAAGATTTCCCCAACCATGAAAAACAGCCCCAGACCATTATGTGGGTGTCCACATACTTGTGTGTATGTGTATAGGTCCCATCAAAAGTTTGGACACGTGCTCATTCAAGGGCTTTTTTTACCTACTACATTGTAGAATAATAGTGAAGACATCAAAGCTATGAAATAACACATGGAATCATGTAGCAGCCAAAAAAGTGTTAAACAAATCAAAATATATTTTATATTTGAGATTCTTCACAGTAGCCACCCTTTGCCTTTGACAGCTTTGCACACTCTTGGCATTCTATCAACCAACTTCACCTCGAATGCTTTCCAACAGTCTTGAAGGTGTTACCACATATGCTGAGCGCTTGGCTACTTTTCCTTCACTCTGCGGTCCAACTCATCCCAAACCAATTTAATTGGGTTGAGGTCGGATGATTGTGGAGGCTAAGTCATCTGATGCAGCATTCCATCACTCTCCTCTTGGTCAATTAGCCCTTACACAGCCTTGAGGTGTGTTGGGTCATTGTCTGGTTGAAAAACAAATGATAGTCCCACTAAGCGCAAACCAGATGGGATGGCGTATCGCTGTGGTAGCCATGCTGGTTAAGTGTGCCTTGAATTCTAAATAAATCAGACCGTGTCACCAGCAAAGCACCATCACACCACCTCTGTGCTTCATGGGGGGAACCACACATGCGGAGATCATCCATTCACCTACTCTGCGTCTCAGAAAGACATGGTGGTTGGAACCAAAAATCTCAAGTTTGGACTGAGACCAAAGGACCGATTTCCACCAGTCTATTGTCCATTGCTTGTGTTTCTTGGCCCAAGCAAGTCTCTTATTGGTGTCCTTTAGTGGTGGTTTCTTTGCAGCAATTTGACCATGAAGGCCTGTTTCGTGCTGTCTCCTCTGAACAGTTGATGTTGAGATCTGTGTGTTACTTGAACTCTGAGGCATTTATTTGTGCTGCAATTTCTGAGGCAGTTAACTCTAATGAACTTATCCTCTGCAGCAGAGGTAACTCTGGGTCTTCATTTCCTGTGGCAGTCCTCATGAGAGCCAGTTTCATCAAAGTGCTTGATGGTTTTTGCGACTGCACTTGAAGAAACTTTCAAAGTTCTTAATGTTCTGGATTGACTGACCTTCATGTCTTAAAGTAATAATGGACTGTCCTTTGCTTTTGAGCTGTTCTTGCCATAATATGGATTTTGTCTTTTACCAAATAGGGTTATCTTCTGTATACCACCTCTACCTTGTCACAACACAACTGATTTGGCTCAAATGCATTATGAAGGAAAGGAATTCCAGAAATTAACTTTTAACAAGGCACACCTGTTAATTGAAATGCATTCCAAGTGACTACCTCATGAAGCTGGTTGAGAGCTTTGCACACTTGGCATTCTAACACTTGGTTACTACATGACTTCATAGTTTGTCTTAACTATTATTCTACAATGTAAAAAATAAAGAAACCCTTGTGTGTGTGTGTGTAGTATGTACAGTGTATTCAGACTCCTTGGATTTTTCCAAATTTTTGTTATGTTACAGCCTTATTCTAAAAGGTATTAAATTGTTTTCCTCATCAATCTACACACAATAATCCATAATGACAAAGCAAAAAGTGGTATAGAAAATTTAGCAAATGTATAAAAAAAAATAAAAAAACATTTACTCAATACTTTTTGAAGCACCTTTGGCAGTGATTACAGCCTCGATTCTTCGCGGGTATGACGCTACAGGCTTGGCACACCTGTATTTGGGGAGTTTCTCCCATTCTTCTCTGCAGCTTCTCTCAAACTCTGTTAGGTTGGATGGGGAGTGTCGCTGCACAGCTATTTTCAGGGTCATTGTCCTGTTGGAAGGTGAACCTTTGCCCCAGTCTGAGAACCTGCACCAGAGGGCTCAGGACTTCATCAAGGATCTCTAAGTACTTTGCTCTGTTCATCTTTCCCTTGATCCTGACTAGTTTCCTAGTACCTGCCTCTGAAAAACATCCCCACAGAATGATGCTGCCACCACCATGCTTCACCGTAGGGATGGTGCCAGGTTTCTTCCAGATGTGACGCTTGGCATTCAGGCCAAAGAGTTCAATCTTGGTTTCATCTGACCAGAGAATCTTGTTTCTCATGGTCTCTGAGTCCTTTAGGTGCCTTTTGGAAAACTACATGCAGGCTGTAATGTGGCTTATGTCTGGCCACTCTACCATAAAGACCTGATTGGTGGAGTGCTTCGGGGATGGTTGTCCTTCTGGAAGGTTCTCCCATCTCCCCAGAGGGACTCTAGAGCTCTGTCAGACTGACCATCGGGCTCTTGGTCACCTCCCTGACCAAGGCCCTTCTCCCCCGATTGCTCAGTTTGGCTGGGTGGCCAGCTGAAGGAAGAGTCTTGGCTGTTCCAAACTTCTTCCATTTAAGAATGATGGAGGCCACTGTTCTTGTGGACCTTCAATGCTGCAGGTATGTTTTGGTACCCTTCCCCAGATATTTTCCTTTGACGCAATCCTGTCTCGGAGCTCTACGGACACCTCCTTCGACCTCGTGGTTTGGTTTTTGTTCTGACATGCACTGTCAACTGTGGGAGCTTATGTAGACTGGTGTGAACCTCTCCAAATCATGTCCAATCAATTGAATTTACCACAGGTGGACTCCACTCAAGTTGTAGAAACAGCTCAAGGATGATCAATGGAAACAGGATGCACCAGAGCTCAATTTCAAGTCTCCATAGCAAAGGGTCTGAATAGTTATATAAATAAGGTATTTCTGTTTTTATTTGTAATAAATTAGCAAAAATGTCAACCTGTTTTTTGCTTTGTCATTATTTGTGTAGATTAAGAAGGAAAAACATGTTTAAGCCATTCTAGAATAAGGCTGCAATGTAACAATGTGGAAAAAGCCAAGGGTTCTGAATACTTTCTCGTGTGTTTCAACCAATCAAAATATGCACCCAAGACAAACTGAGGTCTTATCAGAAACGTTGTTGTTTTTCACAGATTATAATTTCCTTAACCGGTGAAACTGATGACGTTTTGCACAGGACTGATCTTACCACTGTTTTGGAGTTATTGCCTTTTTCTCCCTGGTCCCTAAACAAAACTGACAATTTTACCAGTGATAACAAGATTACTAATGCATTCATTCTATTGACTTAAGACCTTATTCTGGTGAGCACTTTATTTAGTCTTCTGGGGCAAGAAGTTATGACAGAGAAGCTGCATGTATCAAACTATAGTTGACAAACAAATGGCCTACCAAATGTCGGAAATTATAATATGGCATACGACATGTCAGAAATGATAAGCAGAAACGTAATGTAAATTAATTATAGTAGGCAAATTATGGACTTCACACAACACCCCATGATATGGGAAACTGGGCCTGCGCAGACCTTTTAAAAACAACAGTAAACGGGATAAGATGTTTACATGCCACAGTATCCGGTCTTAGATCAGCATATCCCAGGCATCTTATTCGGGTTACTCATAACTGGGATACAAGCTTTTTTGAGTTATTGTAAATACTTGAGTATAATAATGGGATATTGGTATGCATGTAAACGTGGTCAGACTACTTTA
This sequence comes from Salvelinus fontinalis, assembly GCF_029448725.1. Lineage (NCBI taxonomy): Eukaryota > Metazoa > Chordata > Actinopteri > Salmoniformes > Salmonidae > Salvelinus > Salvelinus fontinalis. The sequence goes on from NC_074672.1 coordinate 28,219,323, forward strand.
GATTGTCTGCTAATTTGCAGCTTGCAACTACTTAACTTTAAAAAAAGAAAGAAAAAAAAATTAACTACTAGACCGTCCCCTAACCCTTTAACTATAACCGCTAGTTAGCCACCTAGCTAAAGTTAGCCACAACAAATTGTAATTTTGTATTAGATAATACATATTGTATGAATTGCAATTTGTACCATCATACGAAATGGATGATGGACATTCACACATTTTAATATAACATATCATACAAATTGTAGTGTCCCAGATTTGTCTACTATGTTATGTCTACCCCTAAGTCCAGGTTGTTTATTTAGCCAAATGCTAGCTAGCTCTTTATTTTATGTTCACCTGCTAAATGCTGTAGTTTACGTTCATTAAAAGGCTATCTGGCTAGATACATCCTTTCAGCCAGCTTTTACAACCACTTGTTTTTCAGTGTCATCTTTCCTCTCTGGCATTTTAATTTCTCAAACATTTTTGCTAGTTATTCCTATGTCAGTATGATTGAGCCAGGAAGCAGAAAACAACAAGATTTGGTTATATATTTTGAGAAATAAACTTTGCAAGTCCATGTTAATGCTTTCAGCTTCCACTCCTTTTAAATCTTTCAACTCTATTTTTTATTTTTTTTTGCTTCCGTTTAGATTGATGTGCACACTGACATCGTTCCGTTGATACCTCCATGCTGAAGAATTGTCACCGGGCGTGTGCTGCAGATATTCGGCCCCCACTCCATCTTTACGTCAGGAATAGCCATGGCAATCATCTGGAAACATCAGTGATTCAACAATTAAATCGCCATGGAATCGGGTGCCGAGCCCGATGGATTTAAATACCCAGCTCTTCCCAATTCACAATGTGAACTCAACATAAATATGTATGAGACTATCAGAGATGGAAACGTCACTAATATGGACACTTCGAAGGTCGTGAGAGGTGGGAGCGACCCGAGTGCATATCCTCCATCGAATTATCAGCGAATCGTGCGCCAAAGATTTATCAGGAGAAGTTTGTGGTTCTCAGACTCTGATGAGCAGGCCTTTGAGGTGCCAGAATGTGACAACAGGAGTAAAATCCTCAACATAAGCCTGCGCACGATACTTGACAGGACACGGGAGGCTCGGTTGGGGCCACAGGAGGGTTCCAGTCAAGGAGGGAAGAAAGACAGCGCCACGGAGGGCGCCAGCGCTGATGAGAAGGAGAAAACTGTGGATAAATTGAATGTTACATCCACCGACGGCAGTAAAAACACTGTCAGAACTGCTAGCGAGGAGGAAGAGGCTGAGATGAAAGCTGTTTCCACATCCCCTGGGGGACGGTTTCTCAAGTTCGATATCGAGCTCGGGAGAGGGTCCTTCAAGACTGTCTATAAAGGTCTGGATACCGACACCTGGGTGGAAGTTGCCTGGTGTGAACTTCAGGTGAGATGAGGTACCTTTTCTTTGACCGTAGTTTCCTGATGCTCAAGCACTTCACTGCAGTTTGTTGTGAGTAAGAAGACCTATTCGATCTGCTCAAACTTTTAATACATATTTTTTTAATAGTAATGCAGCAAAGGGTTTAATTTGGACAACTATAGATTGGGAAGTTTCAACACAGTTAAGTCTATTTTTCCTAAAGGTCTGTTATGAAACATCATCACATATTAAGTATCAACATGCCTCTATGTGAGTGAGTCCCCTGGATCTCTCTGATGGGTGTCCTACTCGACTGGTTGGTTTCACCGAGTGATTTCCATTAGAGGGCTGATGCAGTGAACGGTCACACACTTCATAATGGTGATGTCTACGGGGAGCTGTCAATCAGCTAGAATACTGTAGGGAATGGGAATCTACTAAGTTGTAAATGAGTTTCCACTAAATTTTAAATGGTTTAGAGGTCTGTAGGATTGACAAGCATTTGTCACTGCCATTGACCAAGAGGCCTTTGTAGGCTACAGGGACTCTATTCTTAGTCTATCCTTGTTTCAACAAGACCCTAACTGATCTAAGTGTGTTAGACACTGGAAAATCACAAAAATTATTTCTGACCTGCTGCAGCACGGGATTATCTACTTCTCTCACAGGAAGCATAGTTTTAAATGAATGACAGTCAGTAACCATGACTAGGCTCCTCATGGACCTAGTGTCCCTAGTGGAGACCCAAACAAACCCATATAACAATACAAATGTGCTTGTCTGCTGGATAGCCTATATGTGAATACAATTTCATATAACACTAAAATAATTACCATATTGGGCTGTATTTAAGCAGTCAGACAGTATAGGGTAGAGTGCTTGTGAGTTTTGTCCCAGCAGTATGTAGATGAGGGGTAAATCCCCTGCTGTGCAATAGGAGGGCTGCTGACCGGAAGCAGCTGAAACGTGCTGATGCATGCTGGGAGCGGTGTGGTGGCCCTGTGGCCTTGATGAAGCTCTTTCAGGTGTGTGTGTGTCAGTGAGATAATGTTGCTTGCTTGGCCTACCTCATGGGATCATGAAAAGTTATCCCAGAAGTGAAATCTCAGAAGTGCAGCTGTATATCTCCCTCCTATTCAGAGAAGGGACTTTTAGCTTTGTTCAAGCAATGACACACTTGGCCCTGGAAGAGACAGATCCATCTTTTCACTGGGATGATGATGCCATGTAGGTGATCATGGATTAGAGGAAGCCAATATCTCCTCAAACAAGCTAAGTATGACCCATAATTGGACACCGGATGAGGAGAGGATGTGGAACAGTAAATCATTCATTCTATAGGCTACTGGTTTCCAATAGATGTGTGCAAACACTCCCTCTAGTGGGCAGTTTGCTATAACACCAACAACAATTCAAGGTTCCATTTTCCCACTACCATTTTCTTCCTCAGTTCTCTCTGTAGGCCTATTGTATTGTCGGTTTTAACAGATTGTTCCTCATAAATGGCATTGTTGACAAATGATGCTGATGCTTTCTGGTTCTTCCCTAGGACTTTTAGCCCAGTTTATTAGAAGCATTGATTAGAGCTTGAGGTGGCCCCATTGACTGAGTCACATGTTGGTGTCTTAAGTCATTGATTAGAAATGGTAGTGTTTTCACTGTTATTGACCAATCGGATAGTGGTCTACAAGTGAGTGATTAGGTGTAACTCCATATGTTAATTTATCAGGTAGTCAAGTGGACTGGCTCATATTCTACAGTGGATTTGACCATATAGCCTTTCTTTTGGCGCTTCAATCACCTCTGGCCAACACTCTGGCTTTGGTCATCATTATGATTCTGCCATCATGGACGTGTCTGACGTTCATATGATTTGGTATGCATCCTATAGGACGGAGGTGCTGAACTCTTACCCTACGAGGTCTGGAGCCTGCTGGTTTTCTGTTCTTCTTGATAATTAGTTGCACACACCTGGCGTCCCAGGTCTAAATCAGTTCCTGATTAGAGGGGTGCAATGGGAAAAATGCAGTGGAACTGGCACCCAGGTCCGGAGTGGCGTTTGAGGGATATAGCACCTAATGTGGGTCCATCTAATTATGGACAGGCATGTGAAATTGAACATGGATCCACTTCGACTGTGCTGCAATACAGTCTACTAGCTGAGTTAGATTCAGCAGCATTTACAGTAATGCTGGGTACTAGGGATGAAAGTGCCCGGATGGCCTATAAAGGGCCTGTTTTACAGCTCACTGTCTGAAGGGCCCAGACAAGCCTCTAGAGTTTAATGAGAAAAAATGCCCTCTACCCTGCCATCACCCCGACGCCTCATTCACCCTCAACAGCAGTGCATGGTAGGCTCAGCTACTGTGCACGTTAATTAGTGTGCACATTTTGCCCTCAACCGGGCACGTGGGTGGTGCCAGCCCTGTGTTGTTCAGTGTACTCTGTGGTGCTATGCGAATGTTGCTGGAGCGTTTCTTGTTTCAAATCAAAGTTTATTTGTCACATGCGCCGAATACAACAGGTGTATACCTTACAGTGAAATGCTTACTTACAGGCTCTAATCAATAGTGTGAAAAAAAGGTGTGTGGGTAAGTAAAGAAATAAAACGACAGTAAAAATACATTTGAAATTAAGAGTAGCAAGGCTATATACAGACACCGGTTAGTCAGGCTTATTGAGGTAGTATGTAGGTATGGCTAAAGTGACTATGCATATATCATGAACAGAGAGTAGCAGTAGTGTAAAAGGAGGGGTTGGCGGGAGGTGGGACACAATGCAGATAGCCCAGTTAGCCAATGTGCAGGTGCATTGGTTGGTCTGGCCAATTGTGGTAGTATGTACATGGATGTATGGTTAAAGTGGCTATGCATATATGATGAACAGAGAGTAGCAGCAGCGTAAAAGAGGGGTTGGGGGGTGGGGGGGCACACAATGCAAATAGTCCAGAAGTCTTATGGCTTGGGGTAAAAACTGTTGAGAAGCCTTTTTGTCCTAGACTTGGCACTCCGGTACCGCTTGCCATGCGGTAGTAGAGAGAACAGTCTATGACTGGGGTGGCTGGGGTCTTTGACAATTTTTAGGGCCCTCCTCTGACACCGCCTGGTGTAGAGGTCCTGGATGGCAGGCAGCTTAGCCCCAGTGATGTACTGGGCCGTACGCACTATCCTCTGTAGTGCCTTGCGGTCAGAGGCCGAGCAATTGCCGTACCAGGCAGTGATGCAACTGGTCAGGATGCTCTCGATGTTGCAGCTGTAGAACCTTTTGAGGATATCAGGACCCATGCCAAATCTTTTTAGTTTCCTGAGAGGGAATAGGCTTTGTCGTGCCCTCTTCACGACTGTCTTGGTGTGTTTGGACCATGATAGTTTGTTGTTGATCTGGACACCAAGGAATTTGAAGCTCTCAACCTGCTTTAGGATAGAAAGAGGATTAAATCTCAGTGATTTTTCCACTGTTTCCCTCCCTCTGTTGGTCATGTGGCCCTTTAACCCGGAAGTTTAACCTGGTCCTGTGCGATCTCTCTCCCTCTTGGTCTTTTTCCCCCTCACTTACTCTCTCTTGCTCTCTTCTCTCAGTCTCTGCCTCTTTCTATCTACATCACTTTCTCTGTCTGCCATCTGTGTGGTGCCAGGGCAGAGGGACGGATGCTTATCTGTGTGCTGATATGTGAGAAATTCCATTGTCTCACGCACATGTATGTGTAACTGATAGATGCGTGTGCACACACACGCATCCTACACGTTAATGTTTTTAAATGTATGTAAATTGTAAAGTCTAATTTTCGTTGTTGGACCCCAGTAAGACCAGCTGTCGCCGTAGGCGTCCGCTAATGGGGATCCTAATAAACACTAATGCACACGGGTCCTACTCGGCTACTAATCATCAAGGTCTGTCACTCAAACTCTTGGAAGTTCTTTGGTTCTGACTCGCACTAGCTCAGTTCTGTTTTAAGATGGTGTATAATCAGGTCTTGCACACATACAGAGTTGATTGTGCGCTGGTATTTGGCAGGGTGCACGCTGCTCTGCAGATAAAATCTGCTGTTGTGTTTCTGAATGCAGTGATTGTGCTGACACCATGGCAGCGGAATGAAGCTTGCTCTCGCTGAGATAAGGACAGTAACTGCACACCCCTCTGTAACCAGTTCTACTGGGCGTTGAGCATAATCTGACCTAGTCTGGACTTCGGAATAATAGTGTGAAAATGATAATGCCCTTTTAGTGTAAGCAGTTTGAAAAGGCGGCATAAAATGTTTTGGTGGGATGGAGTTTTGGCCTGCCTGGCGACCACCTGGTGGTACGTTTGTTAATTGACTAATAAGAAAGAGTTCTAAACTTCTCTGCCAATAACAGCTAGTTTGTAGTTTTCCACTCCCAGACATTCATAGGCAAATTCTTGCTTGAGAAATTGCTCTTTTGCTAACAAGCTACTTATGTTTTTTGACCATTTTTAATTGAAAACAAATACAATAAGGTACTTAATGGTTTGTGTAGTGTGTGTGCACTGCAAGTTATGAAAGCAATTTACAGTTTGGGAAAATAAAACCAAGTTGTCTAAGTTTGTTATTGGTCACAGCCCATGGGGCCGTGAGAGAGGTACACACACAATGGCTCTAACAGGGTCTCGTCAGTGGCTGTGGCTGTGGCCTCCATGTCAGAGCTCCTTTGTCACAGAGCCATGGTGAAGTGGGCCAAGCCCGTTACAGGTGTCCTGTTGGCTAAAGAACATAGAGTACCTAAAGCACATACAGGACCAGGCTATGCTCGGGGTAGCTGTAGCTAGAATGTGTGAACTGTGACCAAGGGACAAAGGCAGTGTGTGAACTTTAGGAAAGGCCTTGACTAGTTCATGACAGAGTTAGTCCTTCTCATACGCCTGTATGTTTGAAATTGTGAAACTCGCACTGACAAAGCCTAGCAGGTGTAGAGAAATGGTAGGCCTGGTCACTGACAGAAGTTTCCTTAGTGGGCCAACTATCACAGACCTGGAGTCATTCTCTCTGACAGCTACTGTCTGATCCTGCATTCCAGAGTTTTTACCACAGAAGGGTTATACATGTACATTGCCTTCGGAAAGTATTCAGACCCCTTGACTTTTTCCACATTTGTTACGTTACAGCCTTATTCTAAAATGGATTTAATATATATATACATATATATATTACTGCTCAAAAAAATAAAGGGAACACTAAAATAACACATCCTAGAATGAAATATTCTTATTAAATACTTTTTTCTTTACATAGTTGAATGTGCTGACAACAAAATCACACAAATTATCAATGGAAATCAAATGTATCAACCCATGGAGATCTGGATTTGGAGTCACACTCAAAATTAAAGTGGAAAACCACACTACAGGCTGATCCAACTTTGATGTAATGTCCTTTTAAACAAGTCAAAATGAGGCTCAGTAGTGTGTGTGGCCTCCACGTGCCTGTATGACCTCCCTACAACGCCTGGGCATGCTCCTGATGAGGTGGCGGATGATCTCCTCCCAGACCTGGACTAAAGCATCCGCCAACTCCTGGACAGTCTGTGGTGCAACGTGGCGTTGGTGGATGGAGCGAGACATGATGTGCTCAATTGGATTCAGGTCTGGGCAACGGGCGGGCCAGTCTATAGCATCAATGCCTTCCTCTTGCAGGAACTGCTGACACACTCCAGCCACATGAGGTCTAGCATTGTCTTGCACTAGGAGGAACCCAGGGCCAACCGCACCAGCATATGGTCTCATAAGGGGTCTGAGGATCTCATCTCGGTACCTAATGGCAGTCAGGCTACCTCTGGCGAGCACATGGAGGCCTGTGCGGCCTCACAAAGAAATGCCACCCCACACCATGACTGACCCACCGCCAAACCGGTCATGCTGGAGGATGTTGCAGGCAGCAGAACGTTCTCCACGGCGTCTCCAGACTCTGTCACGTGCTCAGTGTGAACCTTCTTTCATCTGTGAAGAGCACAGGGCGCCAGTGTTGAATTTGCAAATCTTGGTGTTCTCTGGCAAATGCCAAACGTCCTGCACGGTGTTGGGCTGTAAGCACAACCCCCACCTGTGGACGTCGGGTCCTCATACCACCCTCATGGAGTCTGTTTCTGACCGTTTGAGCAGACACATTCACATTTGTGGCCTGTTGGAGGTCATTTTGCAGGGTTCGGGCAGTGCTCCTCCTTGCACAAAGGCGGAGGTAGCGGTCCTGCTGCTGGGTTGTTGCCCTCCTACGGCCTCCTCCACGTCTCCTGATGTACTGGCCTGTCTCCTGGTAGCGCCTCTATGCTCTGGACACTACGCTGACAGACACAGCAAACCTTGCCACAGCTCGCATTGATGTGCCATCCTGGATGAGCTGCACTACCTGAGCCACTTGTGTGGGTTGTAGACTCCGTCTCGTGCTACCACGAGTGAAAGCACCGCCAGCATTCAAAAGTGACCAAAACATCAGCCAGGAAGCATAGGAACTGAGAAGTGGTCTGTGGTCACCACCTGCAGAACCACTCCTTTATTGGGGGTGTCTTGCTAATTGCCTATAATTTCCACCTGTTGTCTATTCCATTTGCACAACAGCATGTGAAATGTATTGTCAATCAGTGTTGCTTCCTAAGTGGACAGTTAGGTTTCACAGAAGTGTGATTGACTTGGAGTTACATTGTGTTGTTTAAGTGTTCCCTTTATTTTTTTGAGCAGTGTATATACAGTGGGGAGAACAAGTATTTGATACACTGCCGATTTTGCAGGTTTTCCTGCTTACAAAGCATGTAGAGGTCTGTCATTTTTATCATAGGTACACTTCAACTGTGAGACGGAATCTAAAACAAAAATCCAGAAAATCACATTGTATGATTTTTAAGTAATTAATTTGGATTTTATTGCATGACGTAAGTATTTGAACACCTACCAACCAGTAAGAATTCCGGCTCTCACAGACCTGTTCCTTATTCTTTAAGAAGCCTTCCTGTTCTCCACTCGTTACCTGTATAAAAGACACCTGTCCACACACTCAAACAGACTCCAACCTCTCCACAATGGCCAAGACCAGAGAGCTGTGTAAGGACATCAGGGATAAAATTGTAGACCTGCACAAGGTTGGGATGGGCTACAGGACAATAGGCAAGCAGCTTGGTGAGAAGGCAACAACTGTTGGTGCAATTATTAGAAAATGGAAGAAGTTCAAGATGACGGTCAATCACCCTCGGTCTGGGGCTCCATGCAAGATCTCACCTCGTGGGGCATCAATGATCATGAGGAAGGTGAGGGATCAGCCCAGAACTACACTGCAGGACCTGGTCAATGACCTGAAGAGAGCTGGGACCAGTCTCAAAGAAAACCATTAGTAACATACTACGCCGTCATGGATTAAAATCCTGCAGCGCACGCAAGGTCCCCCTGCTCAAGCCAGCGCATGCCCAGGCCCCATCTGGATGATCCAGAGGAGGAATGGGAGAAGGTCATGTGGTCTGATGAGACAAATAGAGCTTTTTGGTCTAAACTCCACTCGCCGTGTTTGGAGGAAGAAGGATGAGTACAACCCCAAGAACACCATCCCAACCGTGAAGCATGGAGGTGGAAATATCATTCTTTGGATGCTTTTCTGAAAAGGGGACAAGATGAATGCACCGTATTGAGGGGAGGATGGATGGGGCCATGTATCGCGAGATCTTGGCCAACACCTCCTTCCCTCAGTAAGAGCATTGAAGATGGGTCGTGGCTGGGTCTTCCAGCATGACAACGACCCGAAACACACAGCCAGGACAACTAAGGAGTGGCTCCGTAAGAAGCATCTCAAGGTCCTGGAGTGGCCTAGCCAGTGTCCAGACCTGACCCCAATAGAAAATCTTTGGAGGGAGCTGAATGTCCGTATTGCCCGGCGACAGCTCCGAAACCTGAAGGATCTGGAGAAGGTCTGTATGGAGCAGTGGGCCAGAATCCCTGCTGCAGTGTATGCAAACCTGGTCAAGAACTACAGGAAACGTATGATATCTGTAATTGAAAACAAAGGTTTCTGTACCAAATATTAAGTTCTGCTTCTCTGATGTATCAAATACTTATGTCATGCAATAAAATGCAAATGAATTACTTAAAAATCATGCAATGTGATTTTCTGGGTTTTTGTTTTAGATTCTGTCTCTCACAGTTGACGTGTACCTATGATAAAAATTACAGACCTCTACATGCTTTGTAAGTAGGAAACACTGCCGATTTTGCAGGTTATCAAATACTTGTTCTCTCCACTGTGTGTGTGTATATATAATCCTCAGCAAACTACACACAATACCCCATAATAACAAAGCGAAAACAGGTTTTTAGAAATGTTTATATATATATATGTGTGTGTGTGTGTGTGTGTGTGTGTGTGTGTATATATATATATATATATATATAATATATATATATACACACACACACAGTTGAAGTTTACATGCACTTAGGTTGGAGTCATTAACTCGTTTTTCAACCACTCCACAAACTTCTTGTTAACAAACTATAGTTTTTGCAAGTCGGTTAGGAAATCTACTTTACATGACAAGTAATTTTTTCAAAAATTGTTTACAAACAGGTTATTCCACTTATAATTCACTGCATCACAATTCCAGTAAGTCCGAAGTTTACATACATTAACCTGTCTAGGATCAGCGTGGCGCTAGCGGCCCCCCCCCCCCCCCCCCCCCCCCCCCCACTGAAAAACCAGTGCCGCGAAATTCAAAAATTTTTTTTTTTTAAATATTTAACTTTCACACATTAAAGTCCAATACAGCTAATGAAAGACACAGATCTTGTGAATCCAGTCAACATTTCCGATTTTTAAAATGTTTTACAGGGAAGACACAATATGTAAAGATGTACATCTATTACCTAAAAACACATTAGCATAATCCACCATCTTTTATTTGTCCACCAACACCAGTAGCCATCACCAATTCGGCTAAACTAAGATATTTATAGCCCCTAACCAACAAAAAAACTCATTAGATGACAGTCTGATAACATATTTATGGTATGGGATAGGTTTTGTTAGAAAAAAGTGCCTATTTCAGGTAGATGGCATAGGTTACAATTGCACCCACCGTCACAAATGGACTAGAATAATTACAATGAGCAACGTGTTTACCTAACTACTAATCATCAAACATTTCGTAAAAATACACAGCATACACGAATCGAAAGACACAGATCCTGTGAATACAGACAATATTTCAGATTTTCTAAGTGTCTTACAGCGAAAACACAATAAATCGTTATATTAGCTTAGCACATAGCAATTAGCAGCCCAGCATTGATTCTAGCCAAAGTGAGCGATAACGTAAACATCGCCAAAAGATATTAATTTTTTCACTAACCTTCTCAGAATTCTTCCGATGACACTCCTGTAACATCACATTACAACATGCATATACAGTTTGATCGAAAACTTTTATATTTAGCCACCAAAATCATGGTTAGACAATGTGAAATGTAGACAAGCTGGTAAAGAAAAAGTCCTTGCGCCACTTAGACAGTGATCTACTCTTATACATAAATACTCATAAACGTGACTAAAAAATATAGGGTGGACAGGGATTGATAGACAATTTAATTCTTAATACAATTGCGTTATTACATTTTTTAATTTATCCTTACTTTTCAATACAGTTTGCGCCAAGCGAAGCTACGTCAAAAAACATGGCGTCCTAAGCCACTAAAATGTTTCGACAGAAACACGATTTATCATAATAAAAATGTCCTACCTTGAGCTGTTCTTCCATCAGTATCTTGGGCAAAGGATCCTTTCTTGGGAGAAATCGTCTTTTGGTGGAAAGCTGTCCTCTTGCCATGTGGAAATGTCAACTGCGTTCGGGATGAACTGAAAAGCGTGCCCAACTTTTCACATCGTTGCAAAAATAAATGTCCCAAAATCGCACTAAACGGATATAAATTGCTATAAAACGCTTTAAATTAACTACCTTATGATGTTTTTAACTCCTATAACGAGTGAAAAGATGACCGGAGAAATATAACAGGCTAAACTAACGCTTGGAACAGGTGCGCGCCGGTGTCCTCTAGGCTCATGACGCAGCTCCAAAAGAATGACTAGCTTCAGGGTTTTTTCATTTGTGGGGCCTGTGAACGCGCAATCGACCCCATTGGAATCGTCATCACGTAAAGGCATCCAGGGGAAGACGTAAGAAGTGTCCGTGTAGTCATAGCAATGACAGTGCCCTTTTAACTGACTTCAGAAGAGTGGCCAACATTTCTCAAATCTGACTCCATGTCAGGGAAATTGCTGTAGAATGGGCTCTGTTCCACTTAGAGACAAAATTTCAACTCCTATAGAAACTATAGACTGTTTTCTATCCAATAATAATAATAATATGCATATTGTACGATCAAGGATTTTGTGGGAAGCCGTTTAAAAAATTAGCCAAATTAGCATAAATAGTCTAAACAGCGCCCCCATCCCCAACAGGCTAAGTTGACTGTGCCTTTAAACAGTTTGGAAAATTCCAGAAAATGATGTCATGGCTTTAGAAGTTTCTGATAGGCTAATTGACACCATTTGAGGCAATTGGAGGTGTGGCTGTATTTCAAGGTCTACCTTCAAACTCAATGCCTCTTTGCTTGACAACATGGGGAAATCAGCCAAGACCTCAGAAAAAAATGGTAGACCTCCACAAGTCCTTGGGAGCAATTTCCAAACGCCTGAAGGTACCACGTTCATCTGTACAAACAATAGTACGCAAGTATAAACACCATGGGACCACGCAGCCGTCATACTGCTCAGGAAGGAGACATGTTCTGTCTCCTAGAGATGAATGTACTTTGGTGTGAAAAGTGCTAATCAATCCCAGAACAGCAAAGGACCTTGTGAAGATGCTGGAGGAAACGGGTACAAAAGTATCTATATCCACAGTAAAACGAGTCCTATATCGACACAACCTGAAAGGCAGCTCAGCAAGGAAGAAGCCACTGCTCCAAAACTGCCATTAAAAAAAAAAAGCCAAACTACGGTTTGCAATTGCACATGGGGACAAAGATCATACTTTTTGGGAGAAATGTCCTCTTGTCTGATGAAACAAAAATAGAACTGTTTGACCATAATGACCATTGTTATGTTTGGAGGAAAACCAGGGATGCTTGCAAGCTGAAGGCAGCATCATGTTGTGGGGGTGCTTTGCTGCAGGAGGGACTGGTGCACTTCACAAAATAGATGGCATCATGAGGAGTAAAATGATGTGGATATATTGAAGCAACATCAAGATATCAGTCAGGAAGTTAAAGCTTGGTCGCAAAGGGGTCTTCCAAATGGACAATGACCCCAAGCAGACTTCCAAAGTTGTGTCAAAATGGCTTAAGGACAACAAAGTGACGGTATTGGAGTGGCCATCACAAAGCCCTGACCGCAATCCCTTAGAAAATTGGTGGGCAGACCTGGGAGAAAAAAAAAGTGTGCGAGCAAGGAGGCCTGACTCAGTTACACCAGCTTTGTCAGGAGGAATGGGCAAAATTCACCCAATTTATTGTGGAAGGCTACCCAAAACATTTGACCCAAGTTAAGAAATTAAAGGCAATGCTACCAAATACACTCAATTAGTATGCAAACTTCTGACCCACTGGAAATGTGATGAAATAAATAATTCTCTATTCTGACATTTCACATTCTTAAAATAAAGTGATCCTATCTGACCTAAAACAGGGAATTTTTACTAGGATTAAATGTCAGGAATTGTGATTACATTGTGCATTACATTGTGCTGACAACAATTACATTGTTGCAATGTATTTGGCTAAGGTGCATGTAGACTTCCGACTTCAACTGTGTGTGTATAAAATAAATGCCTTAAGTATTCAGACCCTTTGCTATGAGACTCAAAATGAAGCTCATGTGCATCCTGTTTCCATTGATAATCCTTGATGTTTCTACAACTTGATTTGGAGTCCACCTGTGGTAAATTTAAATATTTATTCATTTAATTTTATTTGAGCATTATTTAACCAGGTAGGTTGAGAACAAGTTCTCATTTACAACTGCGACCTGGCCAAGATGAAGCAAAGCAGTTCAACACACAACAGAGTTACACATGGAGTAAAAACAAACATACAGTAGAAAAATAAGTCTATATACAATGTGAGCAAATGAGGTGAGAAGGGAGGTAAAAGCAAAAAAAGGCCATGGTGGTGAAGTGAATACAATATAGCAAGTAAAACACTGGAATGGTAGATTTGCAGTGGAAGAATGTGCTAAGTAGAAATAATGGAGTGCAAAGGAGCTAAATACAGTTGGGGAAGAGGTAGTTGTTTGGGCTAAATTATAGAGGGGCTATGTACAGGTGCAGTCACCTGTGAGCTGCTCTGACAGCTGGTGCTTAAAGCCAGTGAGGGAGATAAGTGTTTCCAGTTTCAGAGATTTTTGTAGTTCGTTCCAGTCATTGGCAGCAGAGAACTGGAAGGAGAGGCCAAAGGAGGAATTGGCTTTGGGGGTGACCAGAGAGCTATACCTGCTGGAGCGCGTGCTACAGGGGGGTGCTGCTATGGTGACCAGCGAGCTGAGATAAGGGGGACTTTACCTAGCAGGGTCTTGTAGATGACCTGGAGCCAGTGGGTTTGGCGACGAGTATGACGCGAATGCCAGCCAACGAGAGCGTACAGGTCGCATTGGTGGGTAGTATATGGGGCTTTGGTGACAAAACGGATGGCACTGTGATAGACTTCATCCAATTTATTGAGTAGGGTATTGGAGGCTATTTTGTAAATGACATCGTCGTGGATCGGTAGGATGGTCAGTTTTACGAGGGTATGTTTGTCAGCATGAGTGAAGGATGCTTTGTTGTGAAATAGGAAGCCAATTCTAGATTTGACTTTGGATTGGAGATGTTTAATGTGAGTCTGTAAGTAGAGTTTACAGTCTAACCAGACACCTAGGTATTTGTAGTTGTCCACATATTCTAAGTCAGAACCGTCCAGAGTAGTGATGCTGGACGGGCAGGCAGGTGCAGGCAGCGGTCGGTTGAAGAGCATGCATTTAGTTTTACATGTATTTAAGAGCAGTTGGAGGCCACGGAAGGAGAATTGTATGCCATTGAAGCACGTTTGGAGGGTTGTTAACACAGTGTCCAAAGAAGGGCCAGAAGTATACAGAATAGTGTCGTCTGCGTAGAGGTGGATCAGAGACTCACCAGCAGCAAGAGCGACATCATTGATGTATACAGAGAAGAGAGTTGGCCCAAGAATTGAACCCTGTGGCACCCCATAGACTGCCAGAGGCCCGGACAACAGGCCCTCCGATTTGAGAATTGATTGGACATGTTTGAAAGCCACAACTGTCTAGATACAGTACCTATCAAGTTTGGACACCTACTCATTCAAGGGTTTTTCTTTTATTTTGTTCTACTATTTTCTACATTGTAGAAAAGTAGTGAAGATATCACAACCCTATGAAATTAAACATATGGAAAAATGTAGTAACCGAAAGTGTTAAACAAATCCAAATATATTTTAGATTCTTCGAAGTACCCACCCTTTGCCTTGATGACAGCTTTGCATAATCTAGGAATTCTCTCAACCAGCTTCACCTGGAATGCTTTTCCAACTGTCTTGAAGGAGTTCCGACATGCTGAGCACTTGTTGGCTGCTTTTCCTTCACTCTGCGGTCCAACTCATCCCAATTGGGAAGTCCCACTAAGCGCAAACCAGATGGGATGGCGTATCGCTGCAGAATGCTGTGATAGCCATGCTGGTTAAGTGTGCCTTCAATTGTAGATATATTACAGACCGGGTCACCAGCAAAGCACCCCCACACCATCACTCCCCCTTCATGCTTCACGGTGGGAACCACACATGCAGAGATTATCCGTTTGCCTACTCTGCATCTCACAATGACACGGCGGTTGTAACCGAAAATCTCAAATTTGGACTCATCAGACCAAAGGACAGATTTCCACCAGTATATTGTCCATTGCTCCTTTCTTGGCCCAAGCAAGTATCTTCTTTATTATTGGTGTCCTTTAGTAGTGGTTTCTTTGAGTGAATCAGGCCATGGTCAAATTTCTGCAGTCTCCTCTGAACTGTTGATGTGTCTGTTACTTGAACTCTGAAGTATTTATTTGGGCTGCAATTTCTGAGGCTGGTAACTCTAATGAACTTCTCCTCAGCAGCAGAGGTAACTCTGGGTCTTCCATTCCTGTGGCAGTCCTCATGAGAGCCAGTTTCATCATAGTGCTTGATGGTTTTTGTGACTGCACTTGAAGAAACTTAATGTTCCTTATTGACTGACCTTCATGTCTTAAAGTAATGACGAACTGTCGTTTCTCTTTGCTTATTTGAGTTCTTTCCATTTTATGTGGACTTGGTCTTATACAGAAAATAGCCTTATTTGGTAAACCACCCCTACCATGACACAACTGATTGGCTCAAATGCATTAAGAAGGAAATAAATTCCACGAATGTACTTTTATCAAGGCACACCTGTTAATTGAAATGCATCCCAGGTGACGACCTCATGAAGCTGGTTGAGAGAATGCCTTGACCGCTTTGCACACTCTTTGCACACTCTTCAAAGGGTGGCTACTTTGAAGAATCTCAAATGTAAAATATATTTTAATGTCGAACACTTTTTTTTGTGTTAAACTTTTTTGATTCCATATGTGGGATTTTCATAGTTTTGTCTTCATTGTTATTCTATGATGTGAAAATTGAGAAACCTTTGAATGAGTAGGTGTCAACTTTTGACTGGTACTTTATGTAAATGTAATATTTTTAATGCATTTGCAAAAATGTCTAAACCGGTTTTTGCTTTGTCATTATGGGGTATTGGGGGGGAGGGGTTTATCCCTTTTAGAACAAGGCTGTAACATAACGAAATGTGGAAAAAGTCATGGTCTGAATACTTTCCGACTGCACTGTATTTGCGATCAGAGAGCCTGGAGCACCTGAGCGCCGGTCTTCTTCCCTCTCTCCCTCCCCTGACTCAGGATGTGTGACTGATTTTTGTGGTGGAAATACCATCTGAACAATGCAACTCAACTGTGAGACGAAAGCCTGTCTAGCCTGTCAAAACCAGCTTGCGGAAGAGTGCCGGTCTGGCTGACGCCAACAAAATGTCAGCCATCACTGACCTACTTGTACAGGAGGCAAACATTTATTTGCTTCTTTAGGAATTACACCCCCCCCCCCCCCCCCATCTTGGCTGGTGTCGATTATTTAAAAAAAAAAATTTAGAGGGAAAAAAATGTTTGGGGGTGGTGGGGTCAATATCCTGCAATGCCAACAAGTGATTTTTGCAGTTACAGCAAATGTCCTCATTCTACACATTTTGCCATGGCGCTGAGAAAATGTTGTGGTTTTTAAAGCTAATATCCTCTGACTCTGCCTTGTCTAATGCCATGGTTTTTTTTTTGTGCGGCTCAAACGTAATAACAAAATCAGTACTGCTGAAATAGATTTTGATTTTCCAATTCTCCCTAACACTCTAGCTTTTATTTTGCTGATTGTTAGTTCTCAAAGATGATAAAATATGTCTTTTCTACGTACTTTATATCTGGTTTTATTGGGGTAGGTTTCAGGGATCGCTTTAACGCAGAACTCATAAGAAGCTTTTTAGATCTGCATTTACAAACAACGCACTAAGATATTTCTTATTGTATTTTCTGCTTGGCATCAGACACATTTTGTGCTTCAGTTGTACTTCTCCACTCGGATGAGAATTCATGAACAGGCGTTCTATCAGCAGTCTTTTCACAGGTAAAATGCTATGTTAACTTCAAGCAAAACAGTAGGCAATGTAGCTGGCTACACATTATTTCTATGATTAACATTAGAAATATGATGGCCATGCACTGTTTTTGCAGCAAATGTCATGATCTTTCATTGTAAGCTCATTTACTTGTGTGGCCCCTAGCCAAATAGTGTTGCACTTCTGTTAACTGATGATAATTAAGCTATTTTCTGCTGAAATGTGTTTTCTGTGAAGGAAAACGAACTTCCTCCATTATTGCACACAGATTCATAAAACGAACTTCCTCCGTTATTGCACGCAGATTCATAAAACGAACGTCCTCCGTTATTGCACGCAGATTCATGAAAACGAACGTCCTCCGTTATTGCGCGCAGATTCATAAAATGAAGTCCAGAAGTTCATCTGACTCTGGGTAAGAAGAACAATGGCTTAAATGCTGGAATCTTGTATCCCTTTAACCCTCTCCATTGCAAAACCCCTCATCAAACTCCTCTCACAGATAATTTATCAAACCTCCATTCCACATCACAGGCCTACCTGTTGTACACAGGCTCCCGCAGACCACTCGACTGCCCTACCTCAAGCACATTGATCTCAAACAACCCTATAGAAGAGGACTACAATAGTGTTGAAAGTAGGCCTAGACCCTACAGTCGTGTTACAGTGCAATACAGTATGACTGTTAATCCACTCGGACAATTTGAGGCATCATTGAGAGCACGAGACAAATTATGTAATGCATTTTCCTCCACACCCTATTGTGCTGTGTAAGAGTCTCCAACTGTCAAGCCTGGTATGAGGGCAAGGGTTGCTTTGCTTATGGCTACTGCTGCTCATTAAGTCATTTTACGTAATATCATACAATGTCTTCGGAAAGTATTCACACCCCTTGACATGCATCTTGTTTGCAATTAGGCACTTAAGTAATACTGCAAAAAATGTGGCAAAGCAATTCACTTTTTGTCCTGTTATGTTTGGGGTAAATCCAATACAAAACATTACTGACTACCACTCTCCATATTGTCAAGCGTGGTGGCTGCATCATGTGATGGGTATGCTTGTCATTGGTAAGCACTAAGGAGTTTTTTAGGATAAAAATAAATGGAATAGAGCTAAGAACAGGGAAAACCTAGTTCAGTCTGCTTTCCAACAGATGCTGGGAGACATTTACCTTTTCTGCAGGACAATAACCTAAAACACAAGGCCAAATATACACCTGGAGTTGCTTACCAAGACAACATTGAATGTTCCTGAGTGGCCTAGCTACAGTTGACTTAAATCTGCTTGAATCTATTGCAAGACTTGGATGTCTAGCAATTATCAACAACCAACTTGACAGCTTGAAGAATTAAAAAAATGATGTGCAAATATTGTACAATCCAGATGTGCAAGGCTCCGATACTTCTAACATGAATAGTTTTCCCCCCAACTACCGGTAGTTTTTATTGGGTGATTCATAAAGACCATTCAGGGTAATCACCATGAAAAATAATTAGCTGAAACCTCTAATAGCTGGGGTTGGGGGCAACAGAGTTGGGTTGTTCATTAATTGTGTGTGTTAGACAGCGTTGTTGCGTCAAGCCTGTCTCTCTGGCTCTGTGCCGCTTCACTGCAGCAGGCAATAAAATTGGCGAGGGAAAGGGGGCGAGTTAGACTTCCGGTTCAGCTTAGGACAGGTCCCTAAAGCCCAAGTAGTGCTCTGACACCCTCAGACCAGCAGAACAGGCAATCATCCTGAATAATTGCTCCCTTGTCTCTTTTTTAAAATTTTATTTAAAAAGAAATTTCCATAAGGCTTCAGCATCTGAAAGGTCTTGACAGATGTTGACTCTACGGTGAAAACCTTTCCAGACCTTATGGTACTGTAATTTGGATGCAAGCTTGGTCTCAAGATGACTGACCTGGAAGTGGTGTCCAAGACATCTGAGTATCCCCTGTCATACTGTCTGTCACTGGTTTGACTGATTTTCAGATGGCCTACAAAGTGAATATGAACTGAGTATCCTCCTACCTTAGAGGTGCGCTGACCCTGAACAGATGGCTTTCTCTTAGCTCCAACTAAGGCCTCATCACTGGGTTTCATGGTACCTCAGTTATTCCCTGTTAACCAAAACACACTCACAGGTAGTTAACTTTAGGATGTCGACACCAGCTGGAACATGCTATGATGTACGGCTGTACACATCCAGATATCTGGCTCCTGCACCCCCACTGTCTGGTGGATTGGCAGTGGCACAGTGGGCTTTGTGTTGCTGGTGTTGTCTTATTAAAGAAACCTGAGCTGGCTGCTGAGCACCATGGAGAAACAACAGAACCCCATGGGCAGGGTCATCTGCCCCTGTCAATCAGTGGTTCAGTCATCTACAGAACTCGCGTCCCCACCCCCATCAGTATTTAACCCTTTGAGTTGGGTGCATTACGCCGTTTTGTCCTAAATAGGCGCATATGGCTTGCCCAGTGCGCCAGGGACAAGAAGTAGCACCTAGAACAATGGAATTGTTCAAAAGGGGGGTAAACTGTCCACCAGGTGCCCGGCTGCTGCTCAGCAGTTGAGAGGGTGGGAGTGGAGCAGGCTAATTTGGTCCTAAGGCTTGCTGCCCTCTTGGCCACTGGCTCTAATCCTCCCATAGTGGATGGAGAGGAAGCCCCTGTCTGTATTGTAGAGAGACTGACTGCCTGAGGCTCTGATTGGCCCTTTTTCTCTGATCCTGTCCAAACAACACTGATGGCAACATGGCTCTTCTCCTCTAGGCCACATGACCCCGTTGTCCTCAGCTTGGTTTATTACCAGGCTTTTTTTTCACTGTTACACTCCCTCATTTCTCGCTGTCTATCACAGGCACTGTAAGCTGTCAGACACATTCTCTTTCTTTCTGACACACCGATCTAATCAGGCAGAATTTCCGCGTGCGACCCTGTCATTGCCGAGCTCATTACATAAGCAGCATTAGTTTGGGGGGGGGGGGGGGGGGGGGGTAAAAGCTTATTATCACCAATGTTCAGCTGTGTGTCAAAGGCGGTACTTTTTTGCCAACCTCCACATTTAGTCTGTGACTGGAAAGATGCTTATTGGGAGGGCTGTATCATAGTCCAGGTTATACACACTTTGGCCACGGCCCTTCACACACGCACACATCCGGTAGAGTAGCTGGCATGTCATTGGACTGACAATGGTCAGTGTTTTTAATCAGTATTTAGGCTTGGGTTAGTTTTGTAAATTTGTGTACTGCATCTGTCCATCTTTCCTCATTTTAAAAGGACTGATGTGCCCTTATGTATGTTTGGATGTGCACACTCCTCCTCCTGACCTTTCACTGTTGCTGCAGTCAGTCTCACCCCTGAATTAAATCATTCACCGGGCCACCCTAGATGCCAGTGTGTCAATTATAAGGAGCCCTCAGCCCAGCTCCATGGTAACAGATATGACAGGTACGCTGTTGCCGGCCAAAACTTTCTGCACTGGATGAATGATGGGACAGAATGCAGGGGCGGATTTCTTCTTAAAATATTATGACTGGACAGATCCTAATCCCACTGAATGTTTAATGTATTACTTTTTCAGGAAATGTAATTGTCTACTTGTTGAATGTGTGTAATGTCTTAATGTAATTGGTTGTCTTTTTAAATTCTGTGTTGGACCCCAGGAAGATGAGCTGACGTTATGGTGTCCGCTTATGGGGATCCTAATAAAAATGTGAATTACTCCTAGCTGGTCCAGGAGTAAGCTTACTCCAAGGACACATTTAGTATAGCCTAGCTACTGTGTTCATAGAGTATAGCTGTGTAACTGCATGTTATGTCATTAAACCATTTCCTCTTTTCAAAGCAATCTCTCAATCTCAAGTTATACAAATATTGTATCATGGGCTAGTTGACTCCCATGTAGCGTTTAGTGAAGTGTTCCGGTATGTTTTATGGCACTATGACCGGGGGGGGGGGGGGGGTGTATAATCACAGATGCAGCTAATCTCTTCCCATGGTTAAAGCGGGATCAGGCCGGAGGAAGAACTAGTTCATTGGGGGTTAAGAGCAAACGATAAATGGTGCAAAACCCCTATGATTAATGGCAATGTAAGGTATTGATGTTGGGATGTGTAATAGGCTTGTGTCATAGTCAAGTAGCAGTGGCTTCCTTGTCTCTTTTGGTGCAGCGGTCTGTGCTAGAGGTGTTCGATTCCAGGCTGTATCACAACCGGCTGTGATGGGGAGTCCCGTAGGGCAGTGCACAATTAGTGTCGTTAGGGTTTGGCTGGGGTAGGCTGTTATTGTAAATAAGAATTTGTTCTTAACTGACTTGCCTAGTTAAATGAAATAAAAATAAATACATATCTGATCCACTGACCTGATGGCACAGATGTTATGCCCCAGTCTTGTTATGCTGGCGTGTCTCTTTCTTCAGCTCATTCCGATGTAAAACATTAGCTACAAAACTCTCAAAGACAAGTAGATATTTTTTTCGAAGGAGTTGATGGCACAGATGTTATTCACCAGTCTTGTTATGCCGGCATAACAAGACTGGTGAATAACATCTTTGAAAAAATATCTACTTGTCTTTGAGAGTTTTGTGGCTAATGTTTTACATCGGAATGAGCTGCAGGCTAGATCATTATTAGTGAACTAGAAATGTGCTGGGAATGTATTGGGTTTTCTGGAGGTCTGTCTCAACCGTTGTGCAATAAATGTTTTATTTTATCCTCAGTCCTGTCTTTGTTCAGGTTAGATTCTTCACATTTCTGCTGTGAAATGGAATGGATCCATCTTGATAAATAAAAGTACTTTGTTTTTTTCTATTGCCTTCACAGAGCAATTGGTGTGTGCGACTGTCTGTTAAGAAGTGCACACGATTAAAGGTGTGGGGGAGTCCTTTAATACACAACCCACGTTTTTCCAGCAGCCCCATGGCAGGATTAATTGAGGTCATTCTGCCACAGCAAGCCATCATTCACTGTGTGTGTGTGCGCGCGCATGCGCGTCATCTGAACATCGTGTGGATATTTTTTCCGATTATGGATCCTCCAGCAAAACGGCCAAGGCCCGAAGCTGACTGAGTCCACCCCCACAGACAGCCCTCTTCCTGGGTTAGTCATGACTTTCAATGGCTGGATAACACTGGCTGCCTGCCACTAACCCTGTTAGGCCCTGCAATGATGCTTTAGTTTATTCCTTCCTGCCCGCTTCTGCTTTGGTTCAATTGATGTAAAATAAGACTTAATTTATCCAGCTATGTCCAGGACGAAGCAGTGCAAATTTGATACGTTAATTCTGTAGGTCACACGTGAATATTGGCAATGATAAAGGCTGTTAACCTTTTAACAAGCAACCTTGCCCCACTGAGCTCTGTTATTGTACCCTCACCGACCCTGTGGTGGTCTCAAATCAATGGAATGACGTGCTGGAAGCCACTAGAAACTACAGACTACTTTCTCCCACCAGTGTTTTTAGTTCCTACTTCAAAACACACAGTCAGGCTCAGAGGGCAGGCCTAGTCTTTGTCCAGCTGGACCAGGACAGCTATTGATTAACTTTAACTTGGTCTCTTAACAGAATGACCACTTGAAGAGAAAAACAACACTGAAGGCAAATTAGCTTTTTGTTGTTCAGGTCCTCAAAGACATAAAATAGCTTTTACCATCCATTCAGTGGTGGAAAAATCCCTTTGGTGTCGGTAACCTTAGGAAAACTAACGACTGCTGGAAAGATCTGTGATGTGTTTTTGTGTCCTGTTCTCGAACAGAAAGCCTGGGAGACCACTGGAAGGGTTACTGTTTTCACGAGGACTGTTTCTCATGGATCTTCAGAGCGTCTCTCGTTCCAGCATCCCCTCTGTGTGTCTGTGTAGTTCGTTTCTCTGATCTTTGACTCGGATGGGTCACTAATAATTGCTTCCTGTCATGCTGCCCAAGCGACACATCAGGTGATCTTTTCACGTTTGCCACTACAATTCTGAACTTTTGTTTGTGACTGGGCCATATTATGTATCTCAATGTGTAGTGACCCAGCCATGGTTATGTTTGCGTTCATTAGACTTCAGTGGTAACTGAACTTTATCCAGTCGGACAATCATCGGAATTGTTAGACATGGTTAAGCTGGTGGTGATTTAGTTTTAAGGCATTATGATAGGGCTCTGGAGTTATACTGGTAGTATAACTATGTTTCACCTACTTCTGGGATGCCAGGTGAGATTGTCCTCACTCATGAAACAATCGCACCTACAATCTTGTACGAATAGAGTTAAAGCTCAGAGGGAGCATGGCCCGATGGGATGGATCTGTGTGCCTTCAATTCTGCCTGGCTCCAGTTTTGGGCTACTCTATACAGCCTGTTCTGGAAGATGGCTACATTAGCTGGGTCTCTCTCTACACGCGCACACACACGTGTGCGTGATCTCACATGCATGTACACAATGTTTACAGCACAGCTATTTGAAAATGGCAGAATTGAGTTTAATTCATGGATGCATTGGTTACAATACAATTTCGGGGACTGCTACAGCCCTATTAAAACAAAAATAACACTTTGGTTTTTAGGATGTACAGTGCCTTGAAAGTATTCACACCCATTGAGACTTACTCCACATTTGTTTAAAGCCTGAATTTATTAAATTGTAATTTTTTTTCTCAATCTACACCATCTAAACATGTTTTTTGAAATTTTAGCAAATTTATTAAATTACATAAGTATTCACACGCCTGAGTCAATACGTGATAGAATCACCTTTGGCAGCAGCTACAGCTGTGAGGTTTTCTGGGTAAGTCTCTAAGAGCTTTGCATGCTTGGATTGTACAATATTTGCACATTATTTAAATTCTCCTAGCTCTGTCAAGTTGATCATTGCAACCATTTTCAAGACTTGACATGGTCAACTGTAACTAGGCTACTCAGGAACATTCAATATCTCTTGGTAAGCAACTCTTGTGTATATTTGGCCTTGTGTTGAAAGATAAATTTGTCTCCCAGTGTCTTTTCGAAAAGCAGACAACCATGGTTTCCTCTAGGATTTTGCCTGTGCTTAGCTCTATTTTGTTTATTTTTTTTATCCCCCCAAAAGCATTCCCTAGTCCTTGCTGATGACCAGCATACCCATAACATGATGCAGCCACCACCATCCTTGAAAATATGAAGTGTTACTCTGATGTGTTGGATTTGCCCGAAGCATAACACTTTGTATTCAGGACATAATCTTAATTTCTTTGACACATTTTTTTACATTAGTCCCTTAATGCAAACAATATTTGTATTCTGTACAGGTTTCCTTCTTTTTCACTCTGTCATTTAGGTTAGTATTGTGGAGTAACTGCAATGTTGTTGAGCCATCCTCAGTTTTCTCCTATCACACCCATTAAACTCTGTAAATGTTTTAGTCACCATTGGCCTCATGGTGACATCCCTGAGTTGTTTCCTTCCTCTCCGGCAACTGAATTAGGAAAGACGCCTGTATCTTTTGTAACGGCTGGATGGATTGATACACCATCCAAAGTGTAAATAATAACTTCACCGTGATCAAAGAGCTATTTAATGTTTGCTCTTTTTTACCCCGTCTACCAATAGGTGCCCCTCTTTGCAAGGCATTGGAAAACCACCAGGGTCTGGTTGAATCGGTGTTTTGAAATTCACTGCTCGACTGAGGGACATTACAGATAATGATGTTTTGCGTACAGAGATGAGGTAGTCATTCAAGGAGGGGGATATAGTGTAAAGGGATCCTCCTGTGCAGCAGCATTTGGGGACAGCCCCACTCAGCCCATCCCCTGCCTGCTACCACCTACCCTTGTACAGCTCAGCCTCTCTGCAGCTGTCAATTATTTATTGGACTTCAGAGTGCAGTGAAAAATCCCCCCCCCCCACACACTGCACAATTTAAACACTTGCCTCCAATCCCCTGTTCCCCAAAACACGTGTAAATATTGGACTATAATTTGTGTCTTCCTGTATTGTACATATGCTAAAATCTCTATTCTACTGAGCCATATACTTTTGTTTGTATTTATTGTTGCATTGTCGAAGGAACTTGCAAGTAAGTATTTATTTGGACTGTGTGTGTGTGTATATTGTGTGTATCCCATACATATGACTAATAATACTTGACACACACACTCCTCCAGATCACTCCCCCTCATTGCACGTGATATTGCATCTGAGGCCTAATAAAATACCCTCTGTTTTTCTCACTCACACACAGCCTCTGTTTAAAATAATCTCTTCACTTTGTTTTACTAGTCTCACGCTCACTCATTGAAATCCTCATCGCTCTTTTCACTCTCTCCAATTTCCAATCCGTAGGTTGAATAATTGAATGGATTTTGATCTCTTGGTTTTATGTTCATCAGATCTTATCGTTAATGGCGTCCGCTTCTCTGTGTGGCACTGGGTTGGGTGACTACTCTCACTGTGTTCTAAAGGGAAATCAAAGCATCACACTCAGGAACCCATCAGACCTACTGGTGCTTCTTTTTCTGTGGTAAGCAGATGGGGAAGATGAGGGGGAGCTGATGGGAGCAGAAAGGAGTGGTTGATGAAAATGGGGGAGCAGGGGTGTAAATGGAATGCAGAGGAGAGGGGGTGGGAGAAAGAGGGAAGATATTGATTTTAATTTTTTCTCTCCCCTGATGTGGGATCTGTGTGCACTTGTGTCCCCCAGGGACATCAGATCCTCACCCCTGGTGGGGGGGGGTCACAACTAGCATGACTACGATACCAATTTTTCCTTGGCAAAATGTTTTAAACTAAACTATATGGCTCTTTTTTTTTAAAGCCTACTTTTGTAAAATATTGTGTGCTTTAGCTTGCAAAATAAACATGTGGCTCTGGGTGAGAACATAAGGCTCCTTTTTTTCAACATTAGGACTTTTTTCTTCTCATACAGTCTGCTTTGTTTGGCTTCCTTACTTCCAAGTATGATGATACTGGTATCATGACAACACTAGTCACAGCCTTAGTTCATAGAATGTGTGCTTTCAATAGAGCTCTATGGTGTCTAAGAGTCTATATGTTGTCCCTGACCGAGTGGTATCTATCACTTCAACACCATGCACTCTCACACTGACACGCACACTGTGAAAGAGCCTTTGGTCCTACTGAAGTAAACCACATGGTGCTTTGCAGCAAGTGTCTGTTTGCTGAGCTATGCTTACACCCCTTATTCTCCATGACCATATATATTTTTATTTAACTAGGCAAGAATATCAGTCTGTCCCTGATGTTTTTCCTGGTGAGAAGTGGCTTCTTTGCTGCCCTTCTTGACACCAGGCCATCCTCAAAGTCTTTGCATCACTGTGCGTGCAGATTCACTCACACCTGCCTGCTGCCATTCCTGAGCAAGCTCTGTACTGGCGATGCCCGATCCCGCAGCTGAATCAACTTTAGGAGACGGTCCTGGCGCTTGCTGGACTTCCTTGGGCGCCCTGAAGCCGCCTTCACAATAATTGAACAGCTCTCCTTGAAGTTCTTGATGATCCGATAAATGGTTCATTTAGGTGTAATCTTACTGGCAGCAATATCCTTGCCTGTGAAACCCTTTTTGTGCAAAGCAATGATGACGGCACGTGTTTCCTTGCAGGTAACCATGATTGACAGAGGAAGAACAATGATTCCAAGCACCACCCTCCTTTTGAAGCTTCCAGTCTGTTATTCGAACTCAATCAGCATGACAGAGTGATCTCCAGCCTTGTTCTCGTCAACACTCACACCTGTGTTAACGAGAGAATCCCTAACATGATGTCAGCTGGTCCTTTTGTGGCAGGGCTGAAATGCAGTGGAAATGTTTTGGGGGGATTCAGTCAATTTGAATGGCAAAGAGGGACTTTGTAATTCATCTGATCACTCTTCATAACATTCCGGAGTATATGCAAATTGCCATCATACAAACTGAGGCAGCAGACTTTGAAAATGTTCTATTTATCATCCTCAACCTTTAGCTACGACTGTAGAGTGCAGTGATGTGTCCTATAAGGGGCATTGATGTCAAATCTGATGGACGAATGGTAAAGAACATCTAGCCGCTCGAGAGCACCCTTACCTGCCAATCTATAAATTACTTCTCTGTTATCTAGCATGGGTAGGATGGCCATCTGAATCGGGGTTAGTTTGGCAGCTGGGGTGAAAGAGGAGCGATTACGATAGGAGGAAACCAAGTCTAGATTTAACTTTAGACTGCAGCTTTGATTTTTGCTGCGAGAAGGACAATGTATCGTCTAGCCATACTCCCAAGTATTTGAATGAGGTGACTACCTCAAGCTCTAAACCCTCAGAGGTAGTAATCACACTTGTGGGGAGAGGGGCACTCTTCTTACCAAACCACAACCTTGTTCTGAACACCTCCAAAACAAAGGTAAAGGGCAGAGAAAGCTTGTTGGACACCAAGAAAGCTTTGTTGTAGAGCTTTATAACAGACTCCGGGGAGGGGCCAGCTGAGTATAGGACTGTATCTGCATATAAATGGATGAGGGAGCTTCCTACTGCTTGAGCTATGCTAATGTAAATTGAAGCACGTGGGGCATAGGTTAGAGCCTTGGGGTACTCCCTTTGTGACAGGCAGTGGCTGAGACAGCAGATGTTCTGACTTTATACACTGCACTCTTTGAGAGAGGTAGTTAGCAAACCAGGCCAAAGACCCCTCAGACACCAATATTCCTTAGCCGGCCCACAAGAATGGAATGGTCTACCGTATTAAAAGCTCTGGCCAAGTCAATAAAAAATAGCAGCACGACATTGCTTAGTATCAAGAGCAATGGTGACATCATTGAGGACCTTTTTTAAGGTTGCGCTGACACAGAAACCAGATTGCATACTATAGACATCAAGAAAGCCAAGTTTTTCCAACACTTGATAAACAGGGTAAAATAGAAATAGGCCTATAACAGTTAGGATCACCTTAATCTCCCCCTTTTTTAAAAAGGGTCAGAGAAAGGCTTGGCAATGAGGGGGCAGCAACCTTAAAGAAGAAAGGGTCTAAACAATATGACCCAGATGTTTTTTTGGGGGTCAAGTTTTAAGGAGCTCCTTTAGCACCTCTGATTCAGTGACCGCCTGCAGGGAGAAACTTTGTATATGGGCAGGGGAAAAAGAGGGAGGAGCGTCGGGGCTAGTCTCATTAGAAGAGTTGGGAGATGAAGCAATGTTGGACAGGCAAGGAAGCATGGCTGAGTCAAATAGGAATCCTGACTTTATGAAGTGGTGATTTAAAAAGCTCAGCCATGTGCTTTTGTCAGTAACAACCACATCAACATTAAAGGACATGGGCATCTGAGAGGTATAGGGTTTATTTTCCAGGTCTTTAACTGTTTTCCAGAACTTTTTTGGGGTTAGACCCACAGAGGGAACTGCTCCTTAAAATAACTAACTTTGGCCTTCTGGATAGCCAGAGTGCAATGATTTCTCATTTGCCTGAACGAGAGCCAGTCAGCCTGAGTATGCTTTTGTCGAGCATTTCGCCAAATGCAATTCTTGAGGTGTAGTAACTCTACAAGATCACGGTCGAACCAGGGGCTGAACCGGTTTTTAATTCTCGTTTTCTTTATTGGAGTGTGTTTGTTAACAATACCACTGAAAATATCAAACAAGAAGGTTCAAGAGTCTTTGACAGAGGGGATCAAGCTGATTCTATACCATTTACAGAGGCCAGTTCATGAAGGAGGGCATGCTCATTAAAGTTTTTTAGCAAGCGTCTACGACAAACCAGGACAGGTTGTTTCACTGAGCAGCCGTTTAGGAACACAGGCTGTAAAACGGTAATTACAAATTCAGACTTAGTGTAAGGGGCCAGGAGAGAGCTTAGGGCAGGTAGGGTACTGGCCGGTGCTGATGGAGGACGATAGCACCCAGCAACAGTCAACAAAGAGCTATTTGAAAGTTTAATGCTTAAAACAATCAAATCGTTTGGGGACAGACTTGTTAGAGACAACTGAGCACTGAAGGTGATCCTTGGTAAAGATTGCCACTCCCCTACCTTTTTGGAAGATCTGTCTTGCTGAAAAAGGTTATAACCAGTAAGGTTAACATGAGTATTCAAAACAGTAATTACCAACACATCTGGATTGGAGCTGGGAACCCACACTTTCAATTTATCTATTTTAGGTTATAAGCTTCTCGTGTTAACGTGCAGAAAGCCCAGGCTTTTACGAGAGCAGAAATCAGTGAAAACCGATATCAAAGCAAAAGTCAGCATTGGGGCTAGTAACAGTAGATGGGCTAGGGTGTACATAAACATTTCCAGATATCATCAGTACTAATACAATCAGGGGACGGGGGAGAGCTCTACCATGTTGATTTTATGACATTTGAATGTGCATTAGATGACGACAAGATCATATTGTACAACAATTTCATCAGGTAACATGACTACAAAGCTGGTGAGAAGTGGTTAGAATAGGATGGGAGGCCAAAAGTCTGTGTAACCAATAGAAAGTCAGTCCCGAGTGTGGGAACAAACAGTCTGTCCCACGGTTGGGTAAACGGTCAACAAAGCATTCAGGAGGCGAATGGCAAAATGCTTTTTTTTTGTCGTTGTATATAACGACTTTGGGCTAGCCATTGTAAGTTCAGAGTCACTCGCCCCAACAGTGCGTGTGTGCTGGAGGCGAGCGAAAGCTCAGGAGAGCGGGGGGGGTGGTGAGTGACTCTGAACTTACAATGGCTAGCCCAAAGACAGGGGGAGACAAGCCAGACGGGGAGACAAGCCAGGGCAGACGGTGAACAGATCGCCAGGTGGAATCCAAGCAGTAGGCAACGGGAGTAGGTGTCACACCCACTTGGGAGAAGGTTTTATTTCTGGAGGCAGATTTCTTGTAGAAAATGCCAGTGAATGGTCTCTGAACAGCAGAAAGGGACTTCAAAGGCCTCAATGTGGGTGGGGTAGGTTGTGAGAGACTCCTAACACTTGTTGGGCCCAAAGGCCTCGACACTTCTTTCTACACACCGTAGTGCTAATTGAAGTTGTCTGGTCTGTCCTAGCAAGCCTGGCAGCCTTAACTCACCTTCAGTCCCCGTAAAATATATAATTGATTAACTTTATTTTTCATTTTCCCGTACTGGTCCTCACTGTAATCATTGCCCTGGGGTGACCAGCTGGGTCAAACCTATGTTTCAATTAGTGAGCTGAATATGGCGCACAGACACACTAATACCAGACGCACAAACAGACGGAGCAGGGGAAGCACTTCCTGCACATACTGTAGGCCCACTCTCCCATCCTGCGTATAGGTCCCTCTGGAAATGCTCTGATGTTAACCTGTCTAGGACTGGGGTTCCGCTAGCCAATGAAATTGCAGGGCGCCAAATTCAATCAACAGAAATCTCATAATTCAATTTTCTCAAACATACAAGTATTCGACACCATTTTAAAGATACAATTCTCGTTAATCCAACCACAGTGTCCGATTTAAAAAAAAAAAAAAAAAAAAAAAGCTTTTCGGCGAAAGCATAACATATCATTATGTTAGGTCAGCAACTAGTCACAGAAAGCATACAGCGATTTTCCAACCAAAGAGAGGAGTCACAAAAAGCAGAAATATTGATAAAATCAATCACTAACCTTTGATATTCTTCATCAGATGACACTCCCGGGACAACATGTTACACAATACATGTATGTTTTGTTCGGTCAAGTTCATATTTGTATCCAAAAACCTCAGTTTACATTTGGCTTTGCCTCCAAAACATCCCGTGAATTTGTACAGAGCCACATCAAATCACAGAAATACTCATAATAAACATTGATAAAAGATACAAGTATTATCCACAGATTTAAATATATACTTCTCCTTAATGCAACCGCTGTGTCAGATTTCAAAAAAACTTTACGGAAAAAGCAAACCATGCAATAATCTGAGTACGGCGCTCAGAGACCAACACAACCCAAGAAGATATCCGCCATGTTGGAGTCAACATAAGTTAGAAATAGCATTATAAATATTAACTTACCTTTGATCTTCATCAGAATGCACTCCCAGGAATCCCAGTTCCACAATAAATGTTTGATTTGTTCCATAAAGTCCATTTATGTCCAAATTACTCTTTTTGGGTTGTGCGTTCAGTACACAATCTAAACTAACGACGCGCGGGCAGGTCCAGGCAAAATTTCAGACAAAGTCATATTACAGTCCGTAGAAACATGTCAAACGAAGTATAGAATCAATCTTTAGGATGTTTTTAACAAATCTTCAATAATGTTCCAACCGGCGAATTCCTTTGTCTTCAGAAATGCGATGGAACAGAGCTCGCTCTCACGTGAACGCGCATGGCAGACCTTACTCAATCCCCTCTCATTCGGCCCCACTTCACGGTAGAAGCATCAAACAAGGTTCTAAAGACTGTTGACATCTAGTGGAAGCCTTAGGAAGTGCAAAATGACCCCATAGACACTGTGTATTCGATAGGCCCAGAGTTGAAAACTTACAAACCTCAAGTTCCCACTTCCTGGTTGGATTTTTCTCAGGTTTTCGCCTGCCATTTGAGTTCTGTTATACTCAGACATCATTCAAACAGTTTTAGAAACTTCAGTGTTTTCTATCCACACGTGAAAATGCTGCCCCCTATCCATAACAAGGTAATTACCTCTTCATTTCACATGATCTCTGTCCACAGTTTGTATAGAGTGTTGCAACATTTGATTATGAAGAACATTGTAAATTACCAAGGTTCAACCAGGCATATTTTCCTGGCCACATGCCTGGATTTGACCTCTGTCCCCTTCCTTCCCCTCCCTCAGGACCGTAAGCTGACCAAAGTGGAGCGTCAGCGGTTTAAGGAGGAGGCCGAGATGCTGAAGGGGCTGCAGCACCCCAACATCGTCCGCTTCTACGACTTTTGGGAGTCACCCCTCAAAGGGAAGAAGTGCATTGTCCTGGTGACTGAGCTCATGACCTCCGGAACACTCAAAACGTGAGTGTGCTGTCAGACCTGCTGGAGATGGGAGAGATGATGGTCAATGGAACAGGCTATAACTGGGCTGCATCTATACATAAACGCAACACAAATATTTTTTTCTAATGCATTCCCCCAACAAACCAGTCAACATGTGTGCTGGAGTATTATTTATCATTGATCAGATGACTAAGTTTGTTTTTATCCCTAGTACTGCAAAAAGAGGCAAGGGGTGATATGCACATTAATAAGTTAGCCCCAAGTTGAAACGAATTTGAGTCGATTATCAATCCCAAGACTGTAGAATGTATTGATGGTGATACTGATGTCCTTCCCTCCTGTAGGTATCTGAAGCGCTTCAAGGTGATGAAACCCAAGGTCTTAAGGAGCTGGTGTAGACAGATCCTAAAGGGCCTCCACTTCCTCCACACCCGGGACCCTCCTATCATCCACAGGGACCTGAAGTGTGACAACATCTTCATCACGGGCCCCACCGGCTCTGTAAAGATAGGAGACCTGGGGCTGGCCACGCTCAAGAGGGCCTCCTTCGCCAAGAGTGTCATAGGTAGGAGATCCAACCTGACTGCATCAGTAACACATGGTGTCTCGTCATCTATTAGTCTTTCTCAAATGGACAACAGCCTCCAGATTCTAATAGTATCCTCCTTTCTAACCTTTGACCCCTGTCCTCCCAGGCACCCCAGAGTTCATGGCCCCAGAGATGTATGAGGAGCACTATGACGAGGCAGTGGACGTCTATGCCTTTGGGATGTGTATGCTGGAGATGGCCACCTCAGAGTACCCCTACTCGGAGTGCCAGAATGCTGCACAGATCTATCGCAAAGTCACCAGCGTGAGTCCACATTTTAACATTTACACCAATTCAGCTTGTATAGAGGTAACACTCTCACAACTAGGGTAGACACAAAAATTAATTGTGGCCTTGTGACTACTATGAATGGCAGACGCATAATTGCAAAATAATTGCCTTGCAAAATTATTCAGATCCCTTGGTTTTCACATTTTGTTACAAAGTAGTATTAAAATGTATTTAATTTTCATGTTTTGTAAACAATACACACAAAATATCTTCAATGTTAGTGGAATATTTTATTTGTAATAATAAAAGGATATAACTAAATTATAGTTGTAGAACAAGTGTTTAGCCTTTTTGTTTAGGGGATGCCTAATTTAGTTGTTAAATGTGGTTTAACAAAACACAAGTTACATGGACTTGAAGTTGACATCAGGGCCTAAAATTAACACCGGCCACCTGCCAAATGCGGGTAGATTTTGTCATTGGCAGGCAAGATGTCTATTTCACCAGCCATGTTGGCTGGTGGTCAGGGCTCCACATTGTGAGCATTTCACTCGCCTTTGTGAATAAAAATAGTCTATGATCCCATTTATTGTAACGGCGGTCCTCCTCTTCATCTTCGGAAGAGGAGGAGTATTGAGGGAACCAAGGCGCAGCGAAGTTTGAACACATATTTATTTAACAAAACAAGAAAACGATCGTGAAGCTAAATAAACGATGTGCACACACAGGCTACAAACGTTTAACATAGACACGAACTTGTATAAACTAACAAAACAACAAAACGGTGTAGACAGACCTATACGACGAACTTACATAAAAACAAGAAGAACGCACGAATAGGACAATTAGACTACACAAACCGAACAAACCGTAACAGTCCCGTATGGTGCAAACAATTACACAGACACGGAAGACAATCACCCACAACGAACACTGTGACAACGCCTACCTAAATATGACTCTTAATTAGAGGAACGCCAAACTCCTGCCTCTAATTAAGAGCCATACCAGGCAACCCAAAACCAACACAGAAACAGAAAACATAGAATGCCCACCCAACCTCACGTCCTGACCAACTAACACACAGACGCACAGGAGGCTTAGTGCGTGGACAGGTAAGTCTAATTTACTTGAAACGAATGTATTGTGTTTCTTGGCCATTTACATAGTTTTGTTCAAAAGCTAGGTTGTTTTTCTATGTTTGAGTTTCTACTGCTAGGGAAGAGAAGACAACGCTTCTACTAGTCAGACTCAGGGTTGCCAGGTCCTGCTAAAATTTAGTCCAATGACTACACTCAACCTGCCCAAAAGGCCTGAAAACTAACCCAATTTAATTTCCCCAAAAAAGTTGCCGTATTTATACAATAACCTTTTTCATAACGTTATCTAGACAATCAAGGAATAGCGTAGGAACTTGTAACGACATTAGAAGAAATAATTGTTTTCCCTCAAAATAAGAATTATTGAGAGCTATGACATGTTGTAATAAAAAAAAATTGTCGCAAGGGAAAATTCTGAGTTTTTAATAAGGGAAAATTATATTTTCTTTCAATGGATGTCGACTAAACTTGTTTGACTGCTATGATTAAGCAATAAGGCACAAGAAGGTATGGTATATGGCCAGTATACCACGGCTAAAGGCTCTTAAGCATGATTCAACACAGAGCCTGGATACATTCGTTGGCCATATACCACAAACCCCCGGGGTGCCTTATTGCTATTATAAACTGGTTACCAGCGCATTTTTTTTTTGTCATACCCATGGTTTAAGGTCTGATTTACCACAGCTTTAACTATAGATAAAGCAGACAGGAGAGTTTGATTAAAGTTGGACAGAAGATCTCAATCTCTGAGCAAGAAACACTTGGATGAACAAACTGTTAGGCTATCTGCCAATTTTTCTATTATGTGCCAGATGTTAAGCCTACAAACTGTTATAAATGGCCCATTTGCGAGATTGACTTGTCATTTCAATAGGCATAGGCTAGAGTAAAATTGGGGTTTTTATAATTGTAATTCAACTTTGCCATGGTTTGCTCAGATAAAGACAGGTAGCCTATATCCCTTGATAGGTCTACATTAGCCTAGACAAGATGTAGGCAAGATGTAAACTGAACGATTTAGCAGCTTGCTTAGTTCAAACAGATGAATTTATTCAACATGAATAGCGAGGTGATTTCGAGGTAAGTGGTTGTTTCCAATGGCCTGCTGGAATAGGATACTGAGAATGGGGTCATAATTTAAATTAGTGAATGAATTATGTATATATCAAAGGAGGTCTGTGGCACCTTAATTGGGGAGAACAGGCTCATGGTAATGTCTGGAGCGGAATTAGTGGAATGGTATCAAACGCATGGTTTCCAGGTGTTTGATGCGATTTAAATTTGCGCCGTTCCAGCCATTTCATATGAGCCGTCCTCCCCTCAGCAGCCTCATGTGGTGTTTGTATATACTGAATATGCTTATCAACAACAGTCAGTGTTTAGGCAATTTTTTTAATTAACAATCTTGACTACTGTTAATCTAATGCGTTCTAACAACTGATCGGCAATTGCTATAGAGCTTTGACTTCCAATGTAATTATCTAAACATATCAGATTCGTCACCCGAGCGCGCAACAGAACGTTGTACTGTCTACACTCGGTTTGTTGTTTGTAATGTCTACACTCGGCTGGGACTGCAAGTTTGTGTTCCCTTTTTTTGCGTGGATTCCGCGAGTGCTAGCTGGCTGTACTACAGACACCTGTCGTGGGAAAGACTCATTGTTATCTTTTCGTAAAACAACTGGTTGCAGTAAAGAGCCAACCTGGATACTAAGGAGATCCTGAGGGAAATTGACGAGTACCAACAGCTTTACGCTATGGAGGAACAACATACTCCATCATGGAAAGATCATACTACCTCACAAAATAACTTTAACCCGAGGGGGGAAAAAAATAAACAGATTCATCTACAGACACGGACATATTACTTACCGTTGAAGTAGAGGCTAGTGCTCTGGCTGGAATCCATGCAACACTGGAAAAGTTGTGTGAGGCGGTAGCAGGGCTGAGGGAGTTTAGCTAGAGTGAACTTCTCACGCTCCAAGGAAAACAAGGCACTCGCAGCCAAGGTAAAAATCTACGATTCCAACATGGATTGTCTACTCAGGGGACAAAAGGTGATGGAGTCGCTACTAGACATACAAAGTCGTAGCATGCGTAAAAATTGATTTGAAAAAAATCTATTTTTTTTCTCTTCTGGGATTCCTGAGGACACATCCAATAATCCAGAGAGCACGATCAGAGAATTCATGCAATCTGCCTTAACTTCCTATAGAGACTGTAAACAAGGTGGCTTTCCAATGATTACACAGGCTTGGAACTCAGTGACAAGACCAAAGGTCATCGACCAATCATCGCATAATTTGAACACTACCAACAAAAGGAGCTGATCAAAAGCAGGGGAAGGGAGCTTAAAGGGTCCAAATTCTGTCTCGATGACCAATTTCTAAGGGAGATAAACGAACGTCGTAAGCGACTGTATCTGGTACAAAGGGAGAAGGGTAAGCGTGCCTTTCTCATTGTGGACAAACTCTTTATAGATGGACAGCTTATTCCGAGACAGCTCCATAACATCATGGCTGTACTAAATTCTACAGGGACTTCAGGTTACGAAAAAAAAGTATGGGAACTGTAAAAATATCTAAACACTATGAAGTCGATATGAAGGTAATTGCTCTACAAACTATAAACACCGTGCCCTTAAGGAAATCACAAATATTATGTACACTTTAGAAATAGTGGATATTTGGAGACTAAAACCCCGACCTAGTGAGATATACATGGAGGAGACTTAATCAAGCTAGTCGTCTTGACTACTTGTCTTTCTCTCTTGCATCAAAGGTTAAAGTTTTAATAGGATACCGAATGCGATTGGATCATCTAATTGGAATTCACATAACTCTTAGTTTTTCCACGTGCACGGGGATATAAGAAATGTAATCAACGTTTACTGGAGGACAACTTAGTTAAAATAAGACAAAATAATTTATAACTGAATTTCTCCAGTATAATATAGGTTCAGCAAAATCCATTTATTGTTTGGGAAACCTTTTTAAATGGTACCTTCAGAGGTCATTCAATATTCATCAATAATAAAAAATCAGTTTCTGGCTAAAGAGACAAGACTAACAAGGGAAATCCATGAACTAATAGTACAGGTAGATAGCAATGAAGACGATACTACAGAGATACAAAAAACTTGAACTTATTCAAGAACAATCTAATGTAATCTATTAGAAAAAATAAAGCAAACTGGATGGAATATGGAGAAAATGCACAAAATTCTAACTGAATTTCCAATACAGGAACGCTAACAAAAATAGTTTGCAGAAACTCGTTACTGAAGACGAGTCATCTATGATTCTCCGAATTATATTTTAAGAGGAAGCTAATTCTTTTAGGCAGATGTTCTCTTTTCCGTATCATTCTCTCCCACTGAATTAAGATTACGGTAAGGAATTCTTTCCAAATAATATGGAAAATTAACATATTTAAAGACCAAATTAGAGGAAAAACTGAGGCTATTAAATCCTTTGTCTGGAAAAACCCTAGGGCTTGATGACATACCGGTAGAGGTATATCAAGCCTTTTTTTGATATACTAAAAGCTCAATTGTTAGTTTGTTTTTTAACCACTTCTTCTATAGAAATGGTAGTCTGTCAGGTACTCCGCAGGAAGGTCTGATTTCTCTATTATTAAAACAAGACCCAGATGGCAATTATAAAGACCCAGTCTATCAAAAAAAAAAAACTGGAGGCCCCTTACACTTCAATGTTGTGACACAATAATACTAGCGAAATGCATAGCACTCAGAATTTAAAAGGGTTTTACCAGGTATTTTTCATCCTGATCAGACAGGTTTTTTACATGGATGATACATTGGAGAAAATATATGACAACTACTAGAAATAATAGAACATCTAAGCCAGGCCTGGTATTTTATAGCAGATTTTGAAAAGGCATTTGATAAAGTAAGACTGGATTTTATTTATAAATGCCTGGATTTTTTTCCATTTCGGTAAATATCTTTTATAAATTGTGTAAAAATAATGTATAGCAACCCCAGGTGTAAAATAGTAAATAACGACTACTTCTGAGTTTTGAATTGGCAGGAGGAGTTAAACAAGGGTGTCCGCTTTCACCGTATCTATTCGTTATGGCCATCGAAATGCTAGCTATTATAATCCGATCCAATAAC
The DNA here is from genome assembly GCF_029448725.1 of Salvelinus fontinalis. Lineage (NCBI taxonomy): Eukaryota > Metazoa > Chordata > Actinopteri > Salmoniformes > Salmonidae > Salvelinus > Salvelinus fontinalis. The sequence goes on from NC_074672.1 coordinate 28,257,341, forward strand.
GACAGAGGATTAGAAATCCAAGGCTTTAAAACAAAGGTGTCCATGTATGCCGATGACTCAAGTTTTATATTAAGTCCGCAAGCTAGATCCCTGCAATGTCTCATTAAAGATCTAGATGACTTTTCTGTACTCTCTGGACTAAAACCTAATTATGGTAAGTGTACAATATTACGTATTGGATCTTTTTAAAAATACAACTTTTACATTACCCTGCAGTTTACCTATAAAATGGGCTGATGGTGAAGTAGACATACTTGGTACTCATATCACAAAAGGTATAAATAAGCTCCCCACAATGAATTTAAATAGAAAACTTGTAAAAATAGACAAGCTCCTGCAACCATGGAGGTAAATACCTGTCTATTTATGGAAAAATTGCCCTGATTAACTCCTTAGTCATATCTCAGTTTACTTACTTATGGTGCTGCCTACTCCTGATTAATTATTCAAATCATTTGAGCAAAAAATATTTTGCTTCATCTGGGATGCTAAACCAGACAAAATAAACCATGCTTATCAATATAATGACTATGAATTGGGTGGGATGGTTCTCAAGTAGATTACTAAAAATCGTTTAAAAATGGCCTTTTTTGCCTTTGTGCAGATTGATGCACCTCATTTTCGATTAATTGAAAATGATACTAAGAAAAAAAGTATCTCTCTTTCAAACAAGCATTGCAGAGCTGGCTACAATTTCAATTTCCTCCCCCTGAAAAGAGAGAACAAATATTATGGCTGAACTCAAATGTGCTGGTTGATAAAATACCTGTATTTATGCGAAAGATGTTTGAATGGGGTGTTTTGTTCTTAAATTACATTGTAGAGTTATGTCCTTCATGGAGTTATCAGAATTGTACGGAAAGGTCTGCTCAATCCAAGAGTACAACCAATTGATTACAGTATTACCCCAAAAATGGCAGCGGGAGGGGGTAGGGAGCTGGTCTGTCTGCCAGATCAAAGGCTCAAAATTGGCGGAGGAATAAAAATAGCATAAATAGGAAAGTATACCAGTTTAATTTGAGGACCAGGATGTTGACAACTGCCATACAGATCGCAAAATAGTTTAAGAGATTTTTGATGGACCGATTCCATGATACAGGGTATATGAGTTGATATATAAAACAACGCAAGATTCAAGACTTTGCTTTTCAGCTAAAATTATTATATAGAATTCTTGAATATTTGGGGCATAAAATTAATCGAAGCTCTGCAGATTTTTATGTGAAGACCATTTATTTTGGTATTGCCCTCAGGTAGCCCGTTTCTGGTCTCAGGTTCAGGAATGGCTGAAAATAGCATTGATCTAAAATTGACCCTAGAAATAGTACTGTTAGGAGATCTGTCGAGACCGGGTCAGCCAATTACTAATAAAATAATTTGACTAAGTGTATTAGTAATCTTCAACTCGCAATCTGTGGATTTGATTAGATTGAAATTGTACGTTAAACATCACAGCATAGTTGATAGATATGTGTTGTGTAGAAATGTTAAGTGGGTGGCCAGCAGAGATGGATGGGCTGAGGGTTGGGATGTGGAATTGAAGACAAGTGGTTGTGGAGTTAGACTGATGGTCAAAGATAAAAGTAAAAATAAAAAGTATGTCTGACACTGAGGGGCAGTGTTTTTACAACCAATGCCGGTTTGCCTGAGGCTGATGCCGTGCAGTTTGTACACATGCATATACACACACTCTCATCCAAATAAACGCATACAAGAACACACACATACCTGTAATAGTGCCAGACATGCACACAAACATATACAGTTGGCATTGCTGTTATGATTTTAGTTGTCTTTGATGTCTGTTATTGTTTTTAAATGATATTTTTTTGTGTTTGCTGTTTTCTTCTGTCTTTCATTTTTCTTCTTTAGTTCATTCTCTTGTTTGTTGCATTGGTGGGGGTTCTTGGGGGTGGGGAATGGAATTCATTGTATTTTTTTGTTTTTCATCTTGGGGGGGGGGGCTGTGGGAGGGGTCTCGAATAGTTGAGGGACAGCTATTGGGGAACTGTGGGGAGGGGGCAGCAGTCTTGCAGGGTTCGGGTTGACACTTTTTGGCCTTGTGGGAGTTCTGAGCAGGGCATTGAACCTGGATGCTTCTGTGTGTCGCTCTGAATGGGAGTCTGTTGGATGACTGGTATGATGTAGTTGTTGAGAGGCTTCACTGCAAGTATATTGTATGTTTCACATATTCAAAAAAAAAATGTGCATATAAACAAAAGGCTACAACAATAAACTGAAGTTATAGGCTATTTATTAAATTGGTTTGCCAGCTCCAGGTAGGCTACACAAGTGGCACATTGATTTGCAATGACTCCAGTGATATTGTCTTTTCAACATATTTATTGTATCAAATGGTAGCCTACAATGGCATATCAATTAATAGGCTTGATGGCCAACAGAGGCAAATGTATCATTCTCCGCATTTAATGCCAGTTTCATTGAGGACTTTTCCCCATTTAAAAAGAACCACGCGAGGTAGTTCCATAACTTCCATTTCAAACTCCTGCAAGACCCAAAAACTGAACATGCATAAACACTTGGCTTGATACTGTTTTCTTTAAGCAAATTAGAAATGGCCCAAAAACCCGCAACCCATGACCAATACATTTTCACCCACCACATCGTTTTCAAAGTAGCCCAATTTGCCTGGAAAGTTGTGAATATGGCAGCACTGGTCAGATTCAATCTCACAGGCACAAATTTCTTGATTCACGTTATCACTGTAACCTCCCACCCTTAAAGGGGCAGGTGAACATTTTGTCTCCTCTGATATTTTGGTTAATTTACTGGGTCGCAAAAAAATGAAATCAAACAATATACATCACTTCTTACTAGTAATACATTTGTTTTAGAAATATTACAAAGCATGCTCATCAGTTTTTATTGTGTTTTTGTAATTTTAGTGGGACAAATATATTTGGGCTGGTAAAAAATCTGAGTTAAGGGTAGATTTATAATTTTGTTATCTACCTGCCACAGTGGCTGGTGGACAAACTTTTTTTATAAAAAATAAAAAAAAGTATATATATATATATATATGCCCTGGTTGGCATGATTTTTGAATAGCTAACCTTTCCTCTGTGTCCATACGTAAGGTTCCTGTCAAGTATTGAATTTCAAGCACAGATTCAACTACAAAGACCAGAGAGCTTTTCGAAAAAGCTTCATACAATAGGGCAGTGATTGGGTACTAATAACAAACCAAACATTGAATATCTATTTAAGCATTGTCTAGTTAATAAATATGCTGTTCTATTATAATATGCTATTATGTATTAATTCACCCAGACACCTCAGAGTCATCCTTCTGAACAGAGCTTATTTAAAATAAAATAAAACAGCTACACAGTTCAATGGCTGTGATGGGATGGGAGAGAACTGAGGATGGATCAACATTGTAGTGACTCCACAATAATGGCCTAAATGACACTGTGAAAATAACTTAAATATACACACAAAAAAATATATATTCCAAAACATGCATTTTGTATGCAACAAGGCACTAAGGTAATACTGAAAAAATAACATGGAAAAGGAATGCATTTATTTTGGCCTAGATGCAAAGCCCTATGTTTGGGGCAAATCCAACACACACATCACTGAGTAACTGCCTCCTTATTTTCAAGTGTGGTGGCTGCATCATGGAATGGGTATGCTTTACATCTGCAAATACTGGGGAGTTTTTCAGGATGAGGCTAAGCACAGGAAAAATCTTAGCGCAAAACCTGTTTGTCTGCTTTACACCAGATACTGGGAGAGGAATTCACCTTTCAGCAGGACAATAAGCTACAACACAAGGCCAAATCTACACTGGAGTTGCTTACCAAAAAGACAGTAAATGTTCCTAAGTGGCCAAGTTACAGTTTTGACTTAAATCTGCTTGAAATACTATGGCAAGACTTGAAAATTGCTGTTTAGACATGACCCCCAACATTTTGACAGATGAGCAAATAATAAGAAAATAAAGAGCATCACAAGGTCATAGAATAGGTTTTCATTTTCTAACTAGGGCTTTACCTTTTTTTTTGAATGACCTCTCTATATTAAAGAGATTCTCTGGTACTTTTGTATACTTTTTATCCAGTAGTTCTGAAAGTAACGCTCACAATCTAAAAGTGGTTCCCGAAAATTTCATACTACGTCACTTGCTGGTTTGTGCACCATGTCAATCCTCTCGCTTTGCTGTGTGTGCATCTGGCTAGCTGTCACTCAAATGGTGAAGGGTGAAGCTCATTGGCTAGAACTCTAATTGTGAGGGGAATGGCCCACGTAGGGGACAATGGTGCAGCACAGCGTCCAGAAAAAGTTTATTTCAAACTAGGGATTTCGTGGCTAATTGAGGTCCGACGGTAATGCTGATCATAGATCTTGCATGTATGAACTACACATCGACACACCCAGTCCAACGCAGGAGGTTAATATATTTTGTAGTCGCCAAAGATCCAGAGCATGTCTTTTTAACCATGTTTTTTAAACTTTTTAACCAGACTTTTAATCAGTCCCAAACCCCAGTAAAAATCGGCTTTTAATTTATTTGACTTTCATTTATCTGCATGTCCAGCCCTTTATATTTAGCCTCACAATGAAGTGTTTTACCATATTATTATTTTCAGGACAACCAGGGCTACAAGTAAAACGCAAAACAATTTGACAAAAAGAGCTGCATTCATGAGTTTTATTGTCAAGTTTTAAGCAAAAACTTGATAATGACTTTCTATGAATGCTGTAAGTGCAGAAATTGTTTGCTCAGTGTGAAATGAATATCCAACTAGTCAGTGACAACTGTGAGAAGTTTAGAATTTGACAGCAACTGTGAGCTTATTACAGTATTATAGACACTGTCCTGGGATTTCCTATGATCTTCTATGTAGAAAAACCCCTTACCTTCTAGCGACTTTTGTGTAGCTTGTGAGCGTCATAGAGCAAAACGTGTTCGTGAGAGTAAGCTTTTCATCAATGGTTTTCAATAGTTTGTAGCGCAAACCATTTTGGATTTAACAAATGTGTTTTGTAAAAAGACCCCCATTGGGATCCGCCCTTTTCTCACAAACACCACTCTAGCTCAGCACCCATTTTTAATAACAGACTAATGGTTGGTTTCTACAGAAGAAATAAACATACAATGGTACAACCCATAAGTCTGTAGCTCACACACACGTGACCATGAGAAAATTAGCTTTAGATTGAACTCAGTAAGCCCAGTCTATTGGGTTATTACGAAAGAGGATGGTTTGACGATAGCAACTGTATTATTATGGCTTTCATGGTACACTATTCCACAATGGAAATGCCCCATTGAATGTAAGGAAATGCAATGTCTTTCCAAGGAAGGGGTTATGTTACTAGAGCCCCATGGGTTTTGATACTTGAATAACTCCCTAGTATGACAAGCTTACTGGACAGTAAAGATGGTTATGACGTGCCATGTGGTACTGCCCAGGGCTGTTGTGGTGACCGTATTACCGCCACACCAGCGGTAGCGAGTCATGAAGGCAGTCAAATTCCACATAACCGTTTTGGTAATTAGGCTTCTCCAAGCTCTGATGCTGCTGATGGTCATTAGTAGCCTACCAAACATTCTGACTGCCTAGTACTCGGCACTCTCTATTGTCCCTCTAATCACTCTGATGTAAATGTAATAGAAATTCTAATCAAACACTTCATGAGAGCTCATGTTTTGCAACATTTCTATAGGCTATGTAATTGCGTGAGAAAATAGTGATGGCTTCTATTAAAAAGAGGATCCCATCAGCTTTCTATAGACTATTCCTATTATATGTATCTCAAATTTCCTAATATTAAGCACATTGCTTGTCTTCACAACAGTGACTTTTGATAAGGGTGTTTTCCCGCTAACGGAACATTTGCGCTTATAGCCTACTGCCGTGTGTGTGCATTGCTGTGCTTATAATGTGAAGAAATAGCCTAATAATTTATCAACATTGTAAGCTAAACATTCTGATCTGTTGCATCAGCCTCATTGCGTAAAAATGCTTTTTGATGCAAGAGGTTGAATTCGCATCTATCGCATCCCACGACTGTCCCAGACTATGTTTGGAATATTTATTTCTCGCACAGTATAGTCAACTTTTGTACATTGGGGGATAGTAGAATGACATAGGCTAGTGATTTTGTTGTTCATTAGGCCTACTCATCTTGTTGGCTGACAAAGTAAATGTGGACAGTTCTTCCAATATCTTCAATATGCGCCTCGGAAAGGATGCGCGCAGTTGCATCCTCGGTGTGTTGGTCTTCACTTGTAGCCTGTGAGAAAGACCCGATCACGTGAGTGAGAGGTGCTTCAAAACACGCAGGGAGAAGGGAATTCAAATGATTATATGCAGCCCAAGGGCACAACAGCCACAAAAGGCATGGATTTGTTTTAAGGGGCATTATGCCACACAAAGGGGATGCTGCCGGGAAATTCGACGCATTATCAAGTGCTTGTCAAATTGTGAATGAGAGACTGAAGTGTGTACAGCCTGCACAAGAAACAAAGCAGAGCTTTTTTCAAGCCATAATTAATCGCATCATGTATCTTTTAGAATGTATTAAAAATCAAACCTATAGGCCAACGTTTGTGCGCACTCCCTCAAATACTTTGGTAGGCTGGTCATGGGTCACATCAACACCATCATGCCAGAAACCCTAGACCCACTTCAATTCGCATACCGCCCCAACAGATCCACAGATGATGCAATCTCAATCGCAGTCCACACTGCCCTTTCCCACCTGGACAAAAGGAACACCTATGCGAGAGTGCTATTCATTGACTGCAGCTCAGCGTTCAACACCATAGTGCCCACAAAGCTCATCACTAAGCTAAGGACCCTGGGACTAAACACTTCCCTCTGCACCTGGTTTCTGGACTTCCTTACGGGCTGCCCCCAGGCGGTAAGGGTAGGTAACAACACATCCACCACGCTGATCCTCAACACTGGGGCCCGTCAGGGGTGCATGCTTAGTCCCCTCCAGTGCTCCCTGTTTATCCCACGACTGCGTGGCCAAGCACGACTCCAACACCATTAAGTTTGCTGACGACACAACAGTGTTAGGCCTGATCACCGACAATGATGCGACAGCCTATAGGGAGGTCAGAGACCTGGCAGTGTAGCGCCAGGACAACAACCTCTCAATGTGAACAAGACAAAGTAGCTGATCGTGGACTATAGGAAAAGGAGGGCCGAACAGGCCCCCATTAACATCGACGGGCTGAAGTGGAGCGGGTCGAGGGTTTCAATTTCCTTGGTGTCAACATCACTAACAAACTATCATGGTCCAAACACACCAAGACAGCTGTGAAGAGGGCACAAAAACACATTTTTCCCCCCCTCAGGAGACTGAAAAGATTTGGCTTGGGTCCCCAGATCCTCAAAGTTCTATAGCTGCACCATCGATGGCATCCTGACCAGTTGCATCACCGCCTGGTATGGCAACTGCTCGGCATCTGACCGTAAGGCGCTACAGAGGGTAGTGCATACGACCCAGTACATCACTGGGGCCAAGCTTCCTGACATCCAGGACCTTTATACAGTGAGGGAAAAAGTATTTGATCCCCTGCTGATTTTGTACGTTTGCCCACTGACAAAGAAATGATCAGTCTATAATTTGAATGGTAGGTTTCTTTGAATAGTGAGAGACAGAATAACAACAAAAAAATCCTGGAAAAACACATGTTAAAAACTTTTATAAATTGATTTTCATTTTTATGAGGGAAATAAGTATTCGACCCCTCTGCAAAACATGACTTAGTACTTGTTGGCAAAACCCTTGTTGGAAATCAGAAGTCAGATGTTTCTTGTAGTTGGCCACCAGGTTTGCACACATCTCAGGAGTGATTTTGTCCCACTCCTCTTTGCAGATCTTCTCCAAGTCATTAAGGTTTCGAGGCTGACGTTTGGCAACTCAAACCTTCAGCTCCCTCCACAGATTTTCTATGGGATTACGGTCTGGAGACTGGCTAGGCCACTCCAGGACCTTAATGTGCTTCTTCTTGAGCCACTCCTTTATTGCCTTGGCCGTGTGTTTTGGGTCATTGTAATGCTGGAATACCCATCCACGACCCATTTTCAATGCCCTGGCTGAGGGTAGGAGGTTCTCACCCAAGATTTGACGGTACATGGCCCCGTCCATCGTCCATTTGATGCGGTGAAGCTGTCCTGTCCCCTTGGCAGAAAAACACCCCCAAAGTATGTTTCCACCTCCATGTTTGACGGTGGGGATGGTGTTCTTGGGGTCATAGGCAGCATTCCTCCTCCTCCAAACACGGCAAGTTGAGTTGATGCCAAAGAGCTCCATTTTGGTCTCATCTGACCACAACACTTTCACCCAGTTGTCCTCTGAATCATTCAGATGTTCATTGGAAAACTTCAGACGGGCATGTATATGTGCTTTCTTGAGCAGGGGGACCTTGCGGGCGCTGCAAGATTTCAGTCCTTCACGGCGTAGTGTGTTACCAACTGTTTTCTTGGTGACTATGGTCCCAGCTGCCTTGAGATCATTGACAAGATCCTCCCGTGTAGTTCTGGGCTGATTCCTCACCATTCTCATGATCATTACAACTCCACGAGGTGAGATCTTGCATGGAGCCCCAGGCCGAGGGAGATTGACAGTTATTTTGTGTTTCTTCCATTTGCGAATAATTGCACCAACTGTTGTCACCTTCTCACCAAGCTGCTTGACTATGGTCTTGTAGCCCATTCCAGCCTTGTGTAGGTCTACAATCTTGTCCCTGACATCCTTGGAGAGCTCTTTGGTCTTGGCCATGGTGGAGAGTTTGGAATCTGAATGATTGCTTCTGTGGACAGGTGTCTTTTATACAGGTAACAAAATGAGATTAGGAGCACTCCCTTTAAGAGTGTGCTCCTAATCTCAGCTCGTTACCTGTATAAAAGATACCTGGGAGCCAGAAATCTTTCTGATTGAGAGGGGGTCAAATACTTATTTCGCCCATTTAAAATGCAAATCAATTTATAACATTTTTGACATGTTTTTCTAGATTTTGTTGTTGTTATTCTGTCTCTCACTGTTCAAATAAACCTACCACTAAAATTATAGACTGATCATTTCTTTGTCAGTGGGCAAATGTACAAAATCAGCAGGGGATCAAATACTTTTTTCCCTCACTGTACTAGGCGGACTAAAAGGCTCCTTAAGAGCTTCTACCCCCAAGCCATAAGACTGCTGAACAACTAATCAAATGGCTACCTGGACTATTTGCATTGACCCTCCCCCAGCTTTGTTTTTTCACTGCTTCTACTTTCTGTTTTATTATCTATGCATAGTCCCTTTACAAATGACCTCGACTAACCTGTACCCCCGCACATTGACTCTGTACCCCCTGTGTATAGCCTTGTTATTGTTATGTACATTTCCTGTGTTTATTTATTTACTTTAGTTTATTTAGTACATATTTTTTATTAACTCTTTCTTGAACTGCATTGTTGGTTAAGGGCTTGTAAGTAAGCATTTCACGGCAAGTTCTGTACCTGTTGTATTCTGTGCATGTGACATACGATTTGAGGAAAGTATCCTTTTTATATTTTTCTGCTTTGTTCAATTGTATTCTTCATACTATTTAAAAAGTTTAAACCCAAAGGTCTGCATCATTGGGCTTGTAGGCTATGTGTGCAAGCCAGGAGATGCTAAATGTGTTTGTTAATTAACGGTCAGTTACCTTGAGACTGGGAGTTATTTGCTTGACAATCACCGGCTGATTAAATTCTGTGACCGCCGCAGCCCCATCTAGAACCCCCACCAGTTCTTCACAGATCCAGCCTTGAGGGTGTATTCCACTCCATGCCAGTGAGGAAGAAAGCATGCAGCAAACTGTTTTTAGATTGGGGGGGGGGGGTTCGGAGTCATGGTATTGATTTTGTGCTCTTTAAACTTGGCAGGCACTGCTGGAATGGAGTGACTCACCTTATCCTGGTTTCAGATCTGTGCTTTAGCTGACTCTTCTGACTAACCTTATCAATGATAATCAGAGGACTAAAGCACATGCCTATGCTAAGGATAGTCAGGGCAGTTGGCTAAGGCATGTACAGTGCATTCAGAAAGTATTCAGACTCCTTCCCTTTTTCCACTTTTGTTTTTACGTTACAGCCTTCTAAAATTGATTTAAATATTTTTTGTAAATGTATTGAATATATCAAACAGACTTACGTTATTTACGTTAGTAATCAGACCCTTTGCTATGGGACTTGAAATTGCGCTCAGGTGCATCCTGTTTCCATTGATCATCATTGAGATGTTTCTACATATTGATTGGAGTCCATCTGTGATAAATTCAATTGATTTGGAAATGCTCACACCTGTCTATATAAGATCCCACAGTTGACAGTGCATGTCAGAGCAAAAACCAAGCCATGAGGTCGAAGGAATTCTCCGTAGAGCTCCGGGACAGAATTGTGTCGAGGCAAAGATTTGGGGATGAATTGAAGGACACAGTGGCCTCCATCATTCTTAAATGGAAGAAGTTTGGAACCAAGACTCTTCCTAGAGCTGGCCGCCCAGCCAAACTGAGAAATTGGGGGAGAAGGGCCTTGGTCAGGGAGGTGACCAAGAACCCAATGGTCACTCTGACAGAGCTCCAGAGTTCCTCTGAGGAGACGGGAGAAACTTCTAGGACAACCATCTCTGCAGCATCCACCAATCAGGCCTTTTATGGTAGTGTCCAGATGGAAGCCACTAGGCACATGACAGCCTGCTTATCACAGTTTGCCAAAAGGCACCTAAAGGACTCTGACCATGAGAAACAAGATTCTCTGGTCTGATGAAACCAAGATTGAACTGAATACTTTCTAAATGCACTGTACATATCTGGGACCAGGCTACCAAGTTACCAGGCTATATCCACCTGCTATTAAACACACAACCCCCTCTTTCTGGAAGCAGCAGTGTTTCACTGAGTCTTCTTTACTCTATGCATATCAGTGCCCTGGAGAGACCAGAGATGGTTATTTATAGCTCCTTTATCAAAGGGAAACCTCAATAGCTATAAACCAGACTACATTGTCACGAACCGGCTCAAAGCCCGTAACAAAAGGGAGACAACGTGGAGATAAGGAATAACAAAATATATTTATTTAACTAAGGTAACCTAAATGCAATTAACAATGGTGTGTGTAATCAAAGTGGGTGTTTTGCATGCATAAATGTGATAATGCGGTGTGTTGAAAGGTGCTTAAGCAAACAACCAAAAAGCCATGACGGTGTCTGCATGGAGAGAGTCTCCTCCATGAATGGGGAAGTGGTGTATTTATCCTGGGAGACACCGGGCCCAGGTGTTTCCCATGTAGCTGACGACCCTCCCAACTCAGCCCACCGACATCCTAATAAGGAAACAAGAACAAAGAGAGAATACGGCAGACAGAGTGGGAGGGTCGTCACAACATGAGGTACATTATAGCATCTGTATGAATGCGCCAGTTCCTGAAAAGCCAATTTTTTATTTAGTGTTATTTATTTTTGTCCATATAGTTGTGGAAAGGGTCTTGATTAAATCATTAACGATCTGACAAGTGATATAGACGACACCTGAAATGTGATGTAGGTTTTTAAGGACTCGTTTTGTGCATGTCTCCATATCAAGAAAACTCCCAAAGTCAGGATGCCATCACTTAAAATGAGGTGTTCAAACTAAGACCACATTTGGAAACAAAATAACCTTTGGTCATATTATCATGCTGTTTTGGTGACTATATATGTGGCCATCTCGCTCTGTGTTTTCACCCTTATTTCCCCAACCCACTGAGTCCGGCCTTCCCTCTGAATTATTTGTTTTCCTTTCTCTGTTCTCAGGGAGTGAAGCCTGCCAGCTTCAACAAGGTTGTGGATCCTGAAATCAAGGAGATTATTGGCGAGTGCATCTGCCAAAAGAAAGAGGAGCGGTGAGTGACTGTACCCGCCTCTCGGCCACAGGGCCCCCAAGGTGCCCTGCCATCCCTCCGCACCTCGCCTCACCTGCCCACATCCTATCACCACAGCGATGATAGTCGGTGCTCTCAACAACATTGCAATCTACCCTCCCGATCTGTAGGGTGTCCTCTGCTAAGTTATATAATAATTGGTTTGATACGGAGGAGAAAATATCCCTTAGAACCCCCTCTGTGGCAGGTTTTCATACTGAGGTTATTGTGTGCTGTGCTCTCTGTCCTTGTCCTGGCAGCTAATAAACAGAGGGTACTCTTAGATAAGGGCTTATCCTGTTCTTATGGCTGTGTACAGACGGAAACACTGAAAACGTTGGTGCCCAGCGGAGTCTGTTTTTCAGCTCATGCATGACAACTATTGAGTCACTTTGTACTTTCAGACTTTGACTTTCGTCTCATTAATTCATTTAATGTTGGCCTAATCTCTGAAATGACAACAGAAGATCAGTTGGAGCCATGCTATGTTATCACAGTGGTGAAGGTTGTTTTTCTTGTTCCTTTCTCCCAGGTACTCTATAAAGGACCTGCTGAACCATGCCTTCTTTGCGGAGGACACAGGGGTGCGGGTGGAGCTGGCAGAGGAGGATGATGGGGAAAAGGCAGCTATCGCCCTGAAACTATGGGTGGAAGACCCCAAGAAGCTGAAGGGGAAGTACAAGGAGAGTGGCGCAATTGAGTTCACTTTTGAACTGGAGAAAGAGACTCCAGAGGGCGTGGCCCAAGAGATGGTAAGATGGATGGTTGAAGACATGGGTGGATTATAGCGTTAGACTGGTTGAACAGACAATCCAAGGTAGAGTATAAATTTGACCTGCATAAGAATATATTTGAGAATTTCTGATTCTTTGTTCCTCATCACAATATTTCTCAAGTCAGTGTGTTTGTCATTATTCATCAAATGTAACCATGTTGGGTTGTGTAGGGCAGCAGAGGTCTGTGTTGGGTTACTTGTCGTGTAGGGCAGCAGAGGTCTGTGTTGGGTTACTTGTCGTGTAGGGCAGCAGAGGTCTGTGTTGGGTTACTTGTCGTGTAGGGCAGCAGAGGTCTGTATTGGGTTACTTGTCGTGTAGGGCAGCAGAGGTCTGTTGGGTTACTTGTCGTGTAGGGCAGCAGAGGTCTCTGTTGGGTTACTTGTCGTGTAGGGCAGCAGAGGTCTGTGTTGGGTTACTTGTCGTGTAGGGCAGCAGAGGTCTGTGTTGGGTTACTTGTCGTGTAGGGCAGCAGAGGTCTCTGTTGGGTTACTTGTCGTGTAGGGCAGCAGAGGTCTCTGTTGGGTTACTTGTCGTGTAGGGCAGCAGAGGTCTGTTGGGTTACTTGTCGTGTAGGGCAGCAGAGGTCTCTGTTGGGTTACTTGTCGTGTAGGGCAGCAGAGGTCTCTGTTGGGTTACTTGTCGTGTAGGGCAGCAGAGGTCTCTGTTGGGTTACTTGTCGTGTAGGGCAGCAGAGGTCTCTGTTGGGTTACTTGTCGTGTAGGGCAGCAGAGGTCTGTGTTGGGTTACTTGTCGTGTAGGGCAGCAGAGGTCTCTGTTGGGTTACTTGTCGTGTAGGGCAGCAGAGGTCTCTGTTGGGTTACTTGTCGTGTAGGGCAGCAGAGGTCTGTGTTGGGTTACTTGTCGTGTAGGGCAGCAGAGGTCTGTGTTGGGTTACTTGTCGTGTAGGGCAGCAGAGGTCTGTGTTGGGTTACTTGTCGTGTAGGGCAGCAGAGGTCTGTGTTGGGTTACTTGTCGTGTAGGGCAGCAGAGGTCTGTGTTGGGTTACTTGTCGTGTAGGGCAGCAGAGGTCTGTGTTGGGTTACTTGTCGTGTAGGGCAGCAGAGGTCTGTGTTGGGTTACTTGTCGTGTAGGGCAGCAGAGGTCTGTGTAGAGTCCAGGCAGACAGTGTGCCGACAGTGCTCTGATCTCATCAGGGAATGTGCACTCATGCAGATTGGCAGTGATACGATTTGTACTTCCAGGAGTCCAATGATTGCGGTTTTCTTTTTTTTCTTTCTGTTTGCATGTTTTTTTCCAAGGAATATCCACCATCAGGTAAGACCTGGTCATGCCTTGTGACAAAACACTGGGCCAGAGAGGCAGCATATATGTCTCTCTCTCTGTACTTAATTAACCCAGCGATAAGATTAGAGTGCTCAGACCCTTGGTGTGGTTTTATATTTCTGATGGACCTAGCTACTGTTTTCACCTGTAGATTGTTCTCAGACCCCACATCTAACTTATTTCAGCCTTTGTTTAAGTGAAAGCAGGTATGGGCTTTATACCAGGTTGAGGAGCACTGGGCTAAAACACTGCCTCTGTAGTGAAACTAGAAATCGTCTCACTGGATGCTTGCAGATGGCAAAGAGGGTTATAGAGTGTAAAAGTAGAATAGTGGATTCGGCAGTTTCAGTCACACCCGTTTCTGACAGGTGTATAAAATCAAGCACACAGCCATGCAAACAACATGACAAACATTGGCATTAGAATGCTTCACTGACGAGCTCAGTGTCTTTCATTTTGGAATTAGATTGTAGCAAAGGAAGAAGCTTTGTCTTTATTTTGGCCTGGATTAACTCCATCTGTTTGTTCTCTTATGTTGTGTACCGACTGTTCAAAACGGCCATGAGCAGACTTCATTTGTATTCTTCATATCTCATTGTGATTGTCACCAGAGATGTGCCTAGTTTGAATCTCTCTTCTCGTGCCTCAGCATCACTGTCTATTCCATAGTGTCAGGAAGAACATCCACTAACCATTGTCATTGTTTGACCATGTCTGGGTGACCTGCATTTTATGGTTGTCTGTGTTTTGTATTAGTGAGCTCATGAGTTACTCTATGGTGTTTTTAAGCTGTGAATAGATTCTAGAGTGTTTATTTTACCATGTAGGCTATTTGTGTTTGGGACAGGCTTGGGTTTGTGTGTGCTTGACCATAGTTTTGTGTGTGTTCAGTTTGTTAAGCTGTCCTTTTGTCAACGGGCCAGGCTGTCGTGAGTGTTCATTTCCATTGTGAATGGGTCCAGCTGCAGTGCTTAGTGTTACTGAGAATCAGGGTCATCGATTATTTTGTCAGACAGCAAGCTGTCCTGCTTGCATCCCTCTATCCTGACATCTCCCCATGCTGGGGGAATTTTGGTCCAGCTGTAACGGTCGTTTTGGAGTTGAGGGGGAGAATGCGGCCCACAGTACAATGAGGATGCACTGTCTGCACGCTCCATCTCCAATCACCCCTTGTCACACTACGATGACTAATTTCTCTACAGACGGGCATCATGGAAGATGTAGTTTCTTTATCGACGGGGCTCTTGTTTCCGGTCATGCACTCTGCTACTCAGAGCTCCTTAAGTTCCTTATTCAGGAAATGGTTTATGACAGGTTTTATTCAGTTTTGTATTGATTAAATGACTTAATCTTAAATTACTGTGAACATAGGTCTTAAAAGCAAAATTTTCGTGTTAAAGATATGGGACTTGTACTCAATGAAATGGATACATTTGCCCGCCTGTGCCAAAACAGAAAGCTTTTTGAAACGTTTTATGGCAGGCCATGATGCCTATTAATGAGTCCTTTAATTCCAAACCTCCTTTAAAAAAATAACTCCTTATTTTAGCCTTCCATATCTTCCATGGTCTAAATAGAGGGTTGGCAACAGGTGGCCCACAGGCCCCCACAAAGTTTTTAGTAAATGATAACAGCAAAAAAAATATATATATATTAGGAAATCTGTTCCCAAGTATCCCAACAAATTAAAATGAAATTCTGTATGTGTTTTGAATGCTGTAAACACAGAATAAAACAAAAGTCCCATGATGGTAGTGACTGCCCGTTACTACCTATTTACTATTTATTCACATTACTTTCAAATATTCCAGTTGTGTACATTACATTTGTTTTATTTTAAGACTTATTTCTTTATAAGTCATCTCATCTCTATAGAGCTGCTGTCTGACAAAATCACTATTTTCGTAGTTCTTCAGAGTAAATAAGGCATACTTTTATGACTGCTGAATACCAACTATCAATCACTTAGATCATGTATTTTCACGTAGAGAGCAGTTGCTTCGTGAGTTCTCTTTCGTTCGTGCATTCTTCTGTCTTTTACGTAGGAGGCGTAAAATAAATCCAAACTGGACAAGTAGGTGCGCAATGGATTATGGCCTTTGTAGTAAATTGCCACGTTTTCCTACTACATCGCAGTTTGTGCTTGATTGAATTTATCTCTAGAGAAACTGTGCATTGAGCGCACAGAAGGGGGGAAAAAACGATGTTAGTCAATGAGTTGTTTAAAAAATGAAAAATAACAGACATTTCGGTTAATCGCTCAGTACCACTGTTTGGGTTGTGGTCAATTTGCAGTGTACAAATTATTATAATTATGTTCCAGCCCCACAAATATTTTCTACAATAAAAATCGGCCCGCGGCTGAGTCTAGTTGCCTACCCCCTGGTTTAAATGCACCTGTCCTGTATCCTGTCGTATTCTACACAGAGGCAGACTATTCTGTCTGAACCCTCTGAACCCAGCTGCTGACAGAATTTAAAAAAATCCCCCCTTCCTCAAAATAGATTCTCCATCTCTTCCCTTTCCTGCTCCCTCCTCCCATCTCTCTCCTGTTTTCTCTCCTCTTCCGCTAACACATTGACTCTAAAAATACTCTTCTTCCTACACTCCTCTCCCGATAGGTGGAATCTGGGTTCTTCCATGAGAGTGATGCTAAGATTGTGGGGAAGTCTATCCGAGACCGTGTAGCGCTGATCAAATGGAGGAGAGAGAGGTCCGTATTGGCAGGACCCCCAGTGGACATAGAGGCAGGACTCGGGGCCCAGTCAACCCCGGCCCAGGGGGCCTCTGCTGGGGCTACACAGGCAGTACAGCCCCCTCTGCTGGAGCCAGAGGCAGACCAGCACGCCAGGCTGTGTAACCTTCCAGCCAGCGCCACCTCTGTCACATGTGAGACACCACTGACACACACATCATGCGGAATGACATGCAACGAGTGAAACTCCACAAGACTTACACCACCCCCTGTCACATACACTTGACACCGTGCTCTCTGTGTCACGCGGTGGAATTAGTCTTTGACAGAGTTTCTATTATACGGTGGTTAGTGCTTGTTTGTGTCTGAGTAAGCTCTCTCGCTCAGTCTCCTTTGTGTGTAAAGACTAACCCCCAATCTTTGTATGTCTGTAGCAGACAGTACGTTTGACAGCGGCCTGGGCTCCGCTGTGTACTCTGACTCCCACAGCAGCCAACACAATGTCCTCTACCAGTCCCTAGTGGAGCCCATCACCAAGGCAACGCAGCAGGTCTGTACCACACAGACTCGCACCTAGGGCACGTGCACTATACACAGGGTCATTATCATAAATGTACCTCACTAATATACACACACAGGACATACCATACATTCACTCTACACACACTGAGCACGTGCACATAAAGTACATCCTCATATGCACAGTAATACCCATCACATGCATATGTATGTGGCATATGCGCACACACATTTGGATCCTCATTTTATTACAAATGTAATAACATAGGAACATTTATGTTTATGCCCAACCTAAAGAGTCACTGCAGCTCATTTGCTCAGAATTCTCAAATTAATCTCCACCCTATTCCATTTTCATGTTTTTATTGTGTATGTGTCGAATTTCTTCAATCTGTTTTTGATTGTGTTTTGAGTAACATATGTTTTGCCTGTGGGTCCCTGTATGGGCTCAGCGTCACCGCAGTGGTCTGTATTTGGCTTCAGCACGCCCCCGCTCCTGTGAAAAGGGCGAGGGGTGGAAAGGAGCCCTAGGGCCAGAGCTCCGAGTGGGGGTAGGAGCAGGGGCAAGGAGAGGGAGTGCCTCTGTCATTGACACTCTAAGGGGCAACAACGTCACTCTTCATATGCTCCTGCAACCTCTGACCTCTGGGCCCTGCAGCCCACAGAGAGCTGCCAGTCCTGCCCCCACATCACCAGACAACCAAACAGAGAGCAGCCCCTCTGAGTTCTGCTCCGAGGCAGAGGACGGCTTCCCTTCTCCGAGTGCTTTGCCTGCCCCCCTCCTCCTGGCCCTCCCTGACCCCACACACTCTGAGGCCCGGCGTCATAGTGACTCTTCTGTGGAATCCCAGACATTGGAAGCCACCAATGCGAGCAGGGTTGAATCTGTATCAGGTGGGAGGAGGCATTCGGACTTCAGCACCCTGCTGAGTCTAAACTCTGCCCATCACCACTACCACCAAGGCGCACCCAGAAAGCACCTCTGCCAGGCCTGCTTCTCTCTGCTGCTGAAGTCACAAGAAGGGTGGCACAAGCAGCAGCACATCTCCTTTCCACCACACCCCTGTGGGGTAGCGACAACTGCAGGGTCAGGAGGGGTGAAAGGTCAAATAGGAAGTGACTGCTCTGACCTCTTCTTACTACAACAGAACCTGATGAACATCATCAGCCGTAAAACCACCCTATCCAACCAGGGCCAACCCTCCCTCCTCCACCTACCTGCAGCCCAGCAGCCTGCCAAGAACTATGGGGATGGGAGTCTGAACTTACCCCACAGAGGCAGCTTCAGTGGTGGCCACACTACACCTCCTTTGGCCAGGCCCACACAGGACCGCAGGGCCAGCTACTGCGCTGGGGACCACCGAGCCACCGGGCCCCCGGGAGTGGTAGGTCACACAGGGTGACTAGGGCTGCATCTCACAATAGTCTAAAGTAGCTTTCGCTCAGTGTCTTTCATTCATCTGCACTGAACAGACAACAAAGGATAGGTGAAAGTAGTATGGTAGATGCCAACAATGAATTTGCTTTCATCTGTCCAATTCCTTGATGTCAGTGCAGATGTGGTAAAGCAGGTGAGGAGAGGAAGTTACTTTAGACTATTGAGATACCCTCAGCTCAACCTGTAGAGTTGACTCCTGTAGACTTCACTCCCTGCTTAGACCTGTAGAAGGGGCTCTGTTTTAGTGCTGTTATGGGACTGGACCCTGCTCTCTCTTCCGCTCAGCTTCAAACTACCATAGAAGTCCATGGTTCTACTGGTGCGCTTTGGGACAAGCTGGTTCTCTGGAGGACCATAGATACTGCTGACTGACTAACTCTCTAACCCGCTGCCAGCTTGAGCTGGCTTGTTAATGTCTTCTCTTTCTGCTTTACTGACCGAATGCCGGAATGCAAAACCCATCCTTCTACACACACTCATATCAACTTACCCATGGAACGTCCTCTGAATGAACAGATGGCTGCTGCAAACCAAGGGAATGAATGTTGCTGTGTCCCCTCTAACCTCCCATATCCCCTCTTCCCTTTCCCATACCTCCTTATTGTAGTGCACACCTGCTGCCTCTTCTGTTAACCCTGCCATTGTCTGTTTGTTTTTTAAAACTTTATTTTAATCCTTCAGCCGCTCATTATCATTGACATCCTGTGTATTTGTTTTGGCTCATATTGGTTTTTCTCTTGTAGAGGATGTCTATCTATATTGTTCCAAGTTTGTAGATTCAGATATTTAGATGTGTTCATTCAGAAATATTTTACGTCACTGTCAAATACTGTACATTGAAACGAGGGCCTAAAAGCGCCCCCGATGTGTCTTTGTCCTTTAACATGTCTCTCTCTCCTCTCAGTCCAGTGCTGTGCACACCTTGCTCCAGAACCATGCGTCTCTCCAGAGCCAGCCTGCCTCCGCCCCGGCCCTGCACACCCACCTGCAATACCTCCAGCCTGGCCACAGCTACCCCACCGCTCCCCAGGTCATTCAACAGACACCCACCACAGCCAGCTTCTCAGCTGTAGCTTTGCAACACACCCCAGCTTCAGCAAGTTACTCGGCATCAAACATTCCTCTGCAACAGAATCATACCGGACAGAGCTACCCAGCTCCACCTCAGCAACAGACCGCAACAGCAGAAAGTTATACAACTGCAAATGTACCACTTCAACAGCCTGCAGCAAGCTTTTCAGCGACAACCATGCCCCCGCAGCAGCCACACACCGCAGCAGCAAGCTACACAGCAGCAACAATGCCAATCCAGAGGACACCAACTCCACAGAGTTATGTTGCTCTGCAACAGCTGACTCAAACTGCAGCGAGCTACGCAGCTCCAACTCTGCAACAAAACCCAACACCAGCAAGCTTCTCAGCAGCAGCAGCCTTGTCTGTCCAACAGACTGTATTGGCAGCTACCATAGCAGCAGCAACAAAACCCTCACAACCAGCTGCACAGAACTACTCCGCTCCAGTGGGGCATCTTCAACAGACTGCACCCACACAGAGTTATGCATCTGTAGCCCCAGCTGTGGTCCACACAGTATCTATACCCAGTCTCCCTACTTGGACCCCCAGTGTAGCAACACAACCTCTAGCTTCTGTTGTGCCTCCCCCAGTCCAGCCTTGCCCAGCCCCACACAGCCTCTCAGACAAAGCCATGCCTTCCATTCTGCAGCTTGGCCAGTCTAGTCCCATGCATCACAGACAGCAGACGGTGCAGGTCCCCATTCAGCAGCAACACATCCAGCAAATGGCACAGACCACTGTCCAACAGGATAGTCCCATGCAGCACAGCCAACAGACTGTGCAGGTCCCCCTACCCCAACACAGCCAGCCGTTGGTTAAGCCTACTGTCCAACAGGCTCCAGTTGTCCAGCGCTACCAGTCACCTGCCCATACTGTGCAGCAAGGTTCAACCCTCCAGAGTTACCCCAGTTCTGTACCCCTAATGGGGCAACAGAACTCTGCTTCACAGAGCTACCCACCCTCAGCCCCACAGGCCTATCCATCTGCTCAGGCTCCACAGCAGGCCGCAGACCCACAGACCTACCTAGTGGCACCCATAGTGCAACAACAGACTGGGACTACTGCACAGCACATCCAGGCCCAGGTAGCCCCACTATCCCCAGGCCAGCAGGTGAGTTCAATATGAAGTTGAAGGAGTCTTCAGTAACTTAGCAAGTTGCCCAATTTCAACCTGAGCCGTTCTCTTCATGGAGTGCTTAAGGCTAGGGATCGATATGTAGTTGGGCAAAAGTAATTACCTCTCCCCGGCCAAAGCTAACCTAGTGGAGAGTAACTGCCCAGTACAGTGCTCCCCTTTGAGTAAAGTTTCAGTTCTCTGACCCTGTGTTTTCATTTCTCATAGTACCAACTCTATCTCCACAACCCAGCTTTTCTGAACCAGGTAGATCTCCCTTCGTCTCAATACACACTGTCAAAATCACCTAAATAACACTGTCGGAGGAAGAGAAAACAAATGCACTGTACGTCCTTTGTGTCAGATGAACAATGTTTAGTTATGACAATACTGTTGGTTTGCCTGTATGTTGCTCCTGGGATGAGGACGTTGGGGTTGTTTAGGTGCCCCTGGGATGAGGACGTTGGGGTTGTTTAGGTGCCCCTGGGATGAGGACGTTGGGGTTGTTTAGGTGCCCCTGGGATGAGGACGTTGGGGTTGTTTAGGTGCCCCTGGGATGAGGACGTTTGGGTTGTTTAGGTGCCCCTGGGATGAGGACGTTGGGGTTGTTTAGGTGCCCCTGGGATGAGGACGTTGGGGTTGTTTAGGTGCTCCTGGGATGAGGACGTTGGGGTTGTTTAGGTGCTCCTGGGATGAGGACGTTTGGGTTGTTTAGGTGCCCCTGGGATGAGGACGTTGGGGTTGTTTAGGTGCCCCTGGGATGAGGACGTTGGGGTTGTTTAGGTGCTCCTGGGATGAGGACGTTTGGGTTGTTTAGGTGCCCCTGGGATGAGGACGTTGGGGTTGTTTAGGTGCTCCTGGGATGAGGACGTTGGGGTTGTTTAGGTGCTCCTGGGATGAGGACGTTGGGGTTGTTTAGGTGCTCCTGGGATGAGGACGTTTGGGTTGTTTAGGTGCCCCTGGGATGAGGACGTTGGGGTTGTTTAGGTGCTCCTGGGATGAGGACGTTTGGGTTGTTTAGGTGCCCCTGGGATGAGGACGTTGGGGTTGTTTAGGTGCCCCTGGGATGAGGACGTTGGGGTTGTTTAGGTGCTCCTGGGATGAGGACGTTTGGTCAATCACAGAGCAAGTAGTAAGAGTTTAATCTGAGCGTGGACAAACGGAGACATAATGGGAACTATAATGAAAACAATAATAGTGTTTTTATCCGTTGCATCTGCCAGCTCCTCAGTCCCTCGGGCCTGTTCTGTGTCTGTGGAGTGTGCTGCAGTAACAGCCACATGCTGGCTGACTCCAAGGACAGGATGGGAAATATGAGCCTGATTCTGTTTGGGTCAATAGCAGGAAAAGCAGATATCCAATTGAGAGATGTAACCGGAGACCGACCCCTCACCCCACTTCTTGTTCTCTCTCGCTCTTGTTCTCTCGCTCGCTCTCTTGTACTCTCTCTAGAATGTTCCTGGGGGTCAAAGCCTTCCCCAGCACCACCAATCATTATCTAGTCTGCCTGCCCAGGCACTGCCTCCTCAGCAGCCATTGGCTCAGGCCTCTGACCCTCTGCAGTTGCAGCCACTACAGATGTCCACTTCTCTTCCACCAACACACCTTTCACAGGTAACCCCTCCATTTCACTTTCACTGCTAGCAGGGATGGATTGTCCTTTATTCACTTTTTTTGGTACCATACTGTATGTAGCCAACTCTATGTACGTAGATGTGCTAATTACATTTGGCCACTAAAGTACAGTACCAGTCAAAGGTTTGGACATCTACTCATTTAAGGGTTGAGATTATTTGGACCGCAGAGTGAAGGAAAAGCAGTCAACAAGTGCTCCGCATATGTGGGAACTCCTTCAAGACTGTTGGGAAAGCATTCCAGGTGAAGCTGGTTGAGAGAATGCCAAGAGTTTGCAAAGCTTTCAAGGCAAAGGGTGGCTTCTTTGAAGAATCTAAAATATATTTTGATTTAACACTTTTTTTTGGTTACTACATGATTCCATATGTTATTTCATAGTTTGATTATTCTACAATGTAGAAAATTGTGAGAGAAAAAAACTTGAATGAGAAGGTATCCAAACTTTTGACTGGTACTATATATATTTTTTTTAACTGTTGACCTCCTCAAGCTGAGAGGACTTTGGTCCTTAGTTGAGTATAGCTTGGGGTATCTCTTTCTTTGTCTGATGGCATCCTATACCTCATATAGTGCAGTGCTTTTGTCAAAAGCTGTGCACTATATTGGGAATATGGTATTTTCTTGCCTTTTGCTTGCCTGATCGGCTTTCTGGTTGCTTTCTGGTTGCTTTCATATTCTACCCTTTTCTTCTCCTCCCAGTTTCCCTCACCGTATCCCAACATCCAAGTGGTGACACCTCTGGCTGGATATGACTCCTACCCTCACCCTTGCCCTGTTCTCCAGTCCTACCCCTCCTCCACTGCCCCATCTCTGCCCCCTCTCTACCTCTCCCCAGGCCAGCCTGCCACTCTGCCCCCCTCTGTCTCGCCCCTTGCCCCCCTGCATATAGGGAACGCTCTGGTGCCACCCACCTCTGTGTCCTTGATACCCTCACCCACAACCCTGCTGGCCATGGCAACACCCACACTGCCACAGCACCTGCAGATGTACCCTGCTGTTTTGCAACAGAGTGTTATGACACACCCTGTTCACTCACACCCTGCCTCACTCCCTGGACAACAGAACACACAACTGCAGAATACGCACCACATGAACCCAGACAATTCTTCCCTACCCCTACCTGTTCAACACAACACACACCCCACATACTCACACCCTGCCGCTGCACCTGAGCTTGCTCTGCACAGCTCTCAGCCGTTAAGACAGTGCCTTCAGAAAGTATTCATATCCCTTCATTTCTGCCACATTTTGTTGTTACAGCCTGAATTCAAAATGGATTAAATATATGTTTTTTCTCACCCATCTACAGACAATACCCCATCAGTTTTTGCAAATGTATTGAAAATGAAATACATACATATATAATTTACATACAGTACAAGTCGAAAGTTTGGACACCTACCCATTCAAGGTATTTTCTACATTAAATAACACATATGGGATCATATGTTAAACAAATGAAAATATATTTTAGATTCTTCAAAGTAGCCACCCTTTGCCTTGACAGCTTTGCACACTCTTGGCATTCTCTCAACCAGCTTCATCTGGAATGCTTTTCCAGCAGTCTTGAAGGAGTTCCCACATATGCTAATTGTCAGGTAATTGTGGAGGCCAGGTCATCTAATGCAGCACTCAATCACTCCTTCTTGGTCAAATAGCCCTTACACAGCCTGGAGGTGTGTTGGGTCATTGTCCTATTGAAAACAAATGATAGTCCTACTAAGCCCAAACCAGATGGGATGGTGTATTGCTCCAGAATGCTGTGGTAGCCATGCTGGTTTACGTGTGCCTTGAATTCAAAACAAATCAGTGTCACCAGCAAAGCACCCCCACACCATCAAACCTCCTCCATGCTTTACAGTGGGAACCACACGTGGAGATCATCCGTTCACCTTTTCTGTGTCTCACAGACACGGTGGTTGGAACCAAAAATCGGAAATTTGGACTTCAGACCAAAGGAAAGATTTCCACCGGTCTATTTTCAATGCTCGTGTTTCTTGGCCCAAGCAAGTCTCTTATTATTCGTGTCCTTTAGTAGTGTTTTCTTTGCAGCAATTTGGCCATGAAAGCCTTATTCACGCAGTCTCCTCTGAACAGTTGATGTTGAGCGGTCTGTTACTTGAACTCTGTGATTTGGGCTGCAATTTCTTAGGCTGGTAACTCTAATGAACTTATCCTCTGCAGCAGATGTAACTCTGGGTCTTCCTTTCACTGTGGCGGTCCTCATAAAAACCAGTTTCGTCATGGTGTTTGATGGTTTTTGCGACTGCACTTGAAGAAACTTTCAAAGTTCTTTACATTTTCCGGATTGACTGACCTTCATGTTTTTAAAGTAATGGTCCTGTCCTTTCTCTTTGCTTATTTGAGCTGTTCTTGCCATAATATGGACTTGGTCTTTAATCAAATAGGGCTATCTTCTGTATACCACCCCTACCTTGTCACAACACAACTGAGTGGCTCAAACCCATTAAGAAGGAAAGAAATTCCACAAATTGACTTTTAACAAGGCACATCTGTTATTTGAAATTCATTCCAGGTGACTACCTCATGAAGCTGGTTGAGAGAATGTCAACAGTGTGCAAAGCTGTTAAGGCAAAGGGTGGCTACTTTGAAGAATCTCAAATGTATTTTGATTTGTTTAACACTACCTCATGAAGCTGGTTGAGAGAATGCCAAGAGTGTGCAAAGAGATGGCACATCTCTATTCAACGCTGGTTTGACCAATCGGAATCCATGCCTCAAGATTGTTTTGATAATGCGGACTGGGATATGTTCCAGGTAGCCTCTGAGAATAACATTGACGAATACACGGATACGGTGGCGGAGTTCATCAGGAAGTGTATAGGAGGAGATGTACCCACTGTGACTATTGAAATCTACCCAAACCAAAAACCTTGGATAAATGTCAGTATTGGCGCAGAACTGAAAGTGTTTACCACCGCATTTTAGCATGGCAAGGTGAATGGGAATATGGCCGAAATACAATCAGTCTAATTATTTCCTCCATAAGGCAATCACAGGCAAAACATCAGTACAGAGACAGTGGAGTCCCAATTCAATGGCTCAGACACGAGACGTATGTGGCAGGGTCTACAGGCAATCACGGACTACAAAACCAGCCATGTTGCGGACAGTCTTTGCTTCCGGACAAGCTAAACACCTTTGCCCGCTTTGAGGATAACACAGTGCCACCGATGTGGCCCGCTACCAAGGACTGTTTGCTCTCCTTGACTGTGGCCGACGTGGGTTAACCCTCGCAAGGCTGCCGGTCCAGACTGCATCCCTAGCCGCATCCTCATAGTATGCACAGACCAGCTGGCTGGAGTGTTTTAAGGACATATTCAATCTCTCCCTATCCCAGTCTGCTGTCCCCACTTGCTTCAAGATGTCCACCATTGTTCCTGTACCCAAGAAAGCAAAAGTAACTGAACATCGCCCCATATCACTCATTTCTGTCATCATGAAATGCTTTGAAAGGCTACTTAAGGATCCTCTACCTTACCTGACTCCCTAGACCCACTTCAATTTGCTTATTGCCACAATAGATCCACAGACGATACAATCTCCATCGCACTGCCCTATCCCATCTGGACAAGAGGAATACCTATGTAAGAATGGTGTACGTTGAGTATAGCTCAGCATTCAATGCCATAGTACCCTCCATGCTCAGCATTAAGCTTGGGGGACTGGGTCTGAACCCCGCCCTGTGCAACTTGGTCCTGGACTTCCTGACTGGCCAGCCCCAGGTGATGAAGGTAGGAAACAACACCTCTTCACTGATCCTTAACACAGGGGCCCCACAAGGGTGCGTGCTCAGCCCCCTCCTGTACTCCCTGTTCACCCATGACTGCGTGGCCACATACGCTTCCAACTCAATAATCAAGTTTGCAGACGACGCAACAGTAGTAGGCCTAATTACCTAGAAGGACTAGACAGCCTACAGGGAAAAGGTTGAGGGCCCTGGGAGATTGGTGTCAGGAAAAAAAAACTCTCACTCAACGTCAACAAAGCAAAGGAGCCAAGAACAGCAGAGGGAGCACGTCCCTATCCACATCAACGGGACCGCAGTGAAGGTGGAAAGCTTCAAGTTCCTTGGCGTACACATCACTGATGATCTGAAATGGTCCACCCACACAGACGGTGTGGTAAGAAAGGTGCAACAGCACCTCTTCAACCTCAAGAGGCTGAAGAAATTTGGCTTAGCCCCTAAAACCTTCAAACTTTTACAAGGCTGTATCACCGCCTTGTACGGCAACTGCACTGCCCGCAACTGCAGCGCTCTCCAGAGAGTGGTGCGGTCTGCCCAACGCATCACCCGGGGCAGCCCTCCAGGACACCTACAGCACTGTTGTTGAGCCATCCTCAGTTTTCTCCTACCACAGCCATTAAACTCAAACTGTTTGTCACCATTGGCCTCATGGTGAAATCCCTGAGTGGTTTCCTTCCTCTCTTGCAACTGAGTTAGACAGGACGCCTGTATCTTTGTAGTGACTGAGTGTATTGATAAACTATCCAAAGTGTAATTAACTTCACCGTGCTCAAAGGGATATTCAATGTCTTTTTTTATTTGTGTCCATCTACCAATACGTGCTCTTTGCGTGGCATTGGAAAACCTCCCTGGTCTTTTGTGGTTGAATCTGTGTTTGAAATTCACTGTTTGACTGCGGGACCTTACAATTATCTGTATGTGTGGGGTACAGAGATTAGGAAGTCATTCAAAAATCATGTTAAACACAATTATTGGACGTAGAGTTAGTCCATGCAACGTATTATGACTTATTAAGCACATTTTTAATGCTGAACTTATCTAGGCTTGCCATAACAAAGGGATTGAATACTTAGAATCAACATTTTTAGCTTTTCATTTTTAATTAGCTTGTAAAAATGTCTATAAACAATTCCATGTTGACATTATGGGATATTATGTGTAGGCCAGTGAAAACAAATCTCAATTTAATCCATTTTATATACTGGCTGTAACACAACAAAATGTGGAAAAAGTCAAGGGGTGTGAATACTTTGAAGGCACCGTAAGAGGGCTGGAATTTAACCAAGGTTTTTGTGGTATAACTGGAGTCGGGAACCGTATCTGTTTTTCCATACCTAGCGATTCTTTTTGTGTGTATTTTTGCATGTTCATGTGGCGTCCTCCCCTACTATAATATACTTTGTGTTCCTCCCTACCTCAACAGGTCAAGCAGCAGACCCAGCTTCCAGATCCAGGCCACCCCTCCCAGCCTACCCATCCTGCAGTTTTCTCCTCTCCCATACATAGTGGGTCGGACAGGGGCACAGTCACTGCCGCAGCCCAGCTTGACCAGAACCTCAGCCAAACCCTGTCTCGGCGTCAGGCACTAGGCCAGAACCAGAGCCAACCCCTGGCTCCAGCGTCACAGCCACCAGGCTCCCAGACAGCAGGACCTGGGCCTGCCAGCACCAGCTTGACACAGCAGAACCAGGCCAGTGCCAGCACAGGGACGACGGTCACCTCGGCACAGCCTCTAACAGAGTCCAATCCGGAGGTATGGAGGACTAACCTGACCTATACGCGCCCCCCCCCCCCCCCATGTCCTTCAAATATCCCCTCAGCCCCTCCGACCCTCCCTCTACCTGTCCCTCAAACAACATCACCAATATCCCTGCACGCCAAATATCCTCCCCAACCATACATTGGTTAAATTGTGCCTTTTGGTTGCATATGCTCCTAAAATATTTAGCTGTGCGACCTGGGATTTTAATTTTGGAGCACCAGTGAGCCTAGAGAAAGAACATCGCCCAGCTTATAATTGTTGTAATGATTAGGCTTTACGGTGGCCCTGTTTGAGTACCCTAAAGAAAAAGTGCAGATTCGTGACCGTTGTGGTTCTACGATTACTACAATTAAAACAGGCTTAGTTCTAGCCCAAACCGTTCAAAAGTTGTACCCATATTATCACGCGTAAACCATGACGAGGGCCATTCTAAAACTACTCGCGAGCCAATAACCATTTGTTTACACCTTATTCAGTCACGTTATCTCATTAGCTAACTAGCTTACAACCTGGTAACTTTACCAGTATATCTAAACATTTGTGGGCACAAAGAAAGGATAGTTTCTTTTCAGGAGGTCAATGATAATAGGAAATGGTGCTTTTTACACGTTGTAGAAACCTAATATTCCACTACTCTCCCTCATCTCTGTTCATTTTTTTATTTTACCTTTATTTAACTAGGCAAGTCAGTTAAGAACTAATTCTTATTTTCAATGATGGCCTAGGAACAGTGGGTTAACTGCCTGTTCAGGGGTAGAACGACAGATTTGTAACTTGTCAGCTCGGTGATTTGAACTTGCAATCTTTCGGTTACTAGTCCAACACTCTAACCACTAGGCTACCCTGCCGCCCCAATGACCTAGCTAATGTTCCCACCCTCTGTTCACAGCATGAACAGCCCTTCATCCTGTTGTACTCACTTTGTTTGATTTGTCTGCAGGATCCTGGTGCAGAGATGCAAGCTTCAGGGGCCAGCTACTCCTACGACAGGTATGATGGCTATTTGGTGGTGTGGTAGGAGACTTGTTCAGTGATGCCGATCATCCTCTTCTCTCAGGATGAGGGTAATCTAACAACTATAGTAAGAGGTTTGGTGGCATCCCATAGTCCTCACTTGTGGTTTTGGAGAGTGCTAGCAGAGCGCTTGTGTTGCCCAGGCTTGTTGTGATGCAGGATGTGGTGGTTGATGGATGAAATGAACAGAGGGATTGAGTGTTGTGTACCGCAGGGAATGCAGCCTGGTTTTCTGGGCATGTGTTCTGAGCTGTTCCGTTGTCTAGCACTATAGTATAGAGGCCTACCAATTTGACAACTGGGAAATCTGGATGCTGTTTCTGCTCCCTAATTTAATTGTTATAAAGAACGGTGTGTAACAAGACCCTTGTATCGCTTTATTATAAACAATTTCCCTTGAAGAAGAAAACGAGTGGGCTTTCCCTTAATCCACCACCTGGTTTAGTTTTGATTTTGATATGCCTAAATCGTTAACTTTCGGTACGCAGCTGACCCTTAAAGTGCACATCGGGGAGTGTACACACTGTTCAGTGTTCTGGTTTAGTGCAGGATTTTAGGACTGTCTCAACCCATTTCATTTGGCTTTATGTATGAGTTGGTTGACTTTTCCATAACATGGTCTCCCGCTCTTCTGTAACCCAGTGTGAACTCCGATGCCACCTCAGGGAAGGAGATGAGCGACGGTAATGAGGGGACACACGGGTCAGGGAAGGGCGAGGGGAAGATCCGGAAACCCCACCGCCGCTCCACACGCACCCGATCACGCCAAGAGAAGATCAACAAGCCCAAACTCAGCATGCTCAACGTAAGTACAGCACACGCATACATAGTGTAAGATCAATCTGCATACCGCACATCCATGTCTGACCTCTGTTCCTCCCTGGTCCAGGTGTGTAATACAGGGGATAAGATGGTGGAGTGTCAGCTGGAGACCCACAACCACAAGATGGTCACCTTCAAGTTTGACCTGGACGGAGACGCACCTGAGGAGATTGCCACTTACATGGTACGGTTAGTGGAAACGCTTGCAATGGCACATACAGTGCATTCTGAAAGTATCACCTTCCCTTTTTCCAGATTTTGTTATGTTACAGCCTTATTCTAAAATGGATTAAATAAAACATTTCCCTCATCAATCTATACACAATACCCCATAATGACAAAGCAAAAACAGGTTAATAACTTATTTACATAAGTATTCAGACCCTTTGCGATGACTCCAAATTGAGCTCAGGTGCAATCTATTTCCATTGATCATCCTTGAGATGTTTCTAGAACTTGATTGGAGTCCACCTGTGGTAAATTAAAATTGATTGGACATGATTTGGAAAGGCCCCACAGTTGACAGTGCATGTCAGAGCAAAAACCAAACCATGAGGTCGAAGGAATTGTCCGTAGAGCTCCGGGACAGGATTGTGTAGAGGAACGGTACTGGGAAGGGTACCAAAACAACTTAACTGTAGCATTGAAGGTCCCCAAGAACACAGTAGTCTCCATCATTCTTAAATGGAAGAAGTTTGGAACCACCAAAACTCTTCCTAGAGCTGGCTGCCCGGCCAAACTTAGCAATCGGGGGGAAAAGGGCGTTGGTCAGGGAGGTAACCAATAACCTGATGGTCATTCTGACAGAGCAAGAAGGGCAACCATCTCTGCAGCACTCCACTAATCAGTCCTTTATGGTGGCCAGACGAAAGACATTCCTTAGTAAGGCACATGACACCCCACTTGGAGTTTGCCAAAAGGCACCTAAAGGACTCTGAGAACATGAAACAAGATTCTCTGGTCTTTGGCCTGAATGCCAAGCGTCACGTCTGGAGGAAACCTGGCACCATCCCTACGGTGAAGCATGGTGGTGGCAGCATCATGTTGTGGGGATGTTTTTCAGCAGTAGAGCCTGGGAAACTAGTCAGGATCGAGGGAAAGCTCAACAGCGCAAAGTACAGAGGTCCTGAGTGCTCTCGAGCAGGTTCTCAGACTGGGGCAAAGGTTCACCTTCCAACATGACAACGACACTAAGCACGCAGCCAAGACAATGCAGGAGTGGCTTCGGGACAAGTCTCAATGTCCTTGAGTGGCCCAGCCAGAGCTCAGACTTAAACCTGATCAAACATCTCTGGAGAGACCTGAAAATAGCTGTGCCGCAATGCTCCCCATTCATCTTGAGAGGATCTGCAGAGAAGAATGGGAGAAACTCCCCAAATACAGGTGTGCCGAGATTGTAGCGTCATACCCAAGAAGACTCAAGGCTGTAATCGCTGTCAAAGGTGCTTCGACAAAGTACTAAGTAAAGGGTCTGAACTTATAGTACCAGTCAAAAGTTTGGACACCTACTCATTTAAGTTATTTTACATTTTTACTATTTTCTACATTGTAGAATAATAATGAAGACATCAAAACTATGAAATAATACATATGGAATCATGTAGTAACCAAAAGTGTTAAACAAATCAATATATTTTAGATTCTTCAAAGTAGCCACTCTTTGCCTTGATGACAGCTTTGCACACTTGGCATTCTCTCAACCAGCTTCACCTGGAATGCTTTTCCAACAGTCTTGAAGGAGGTCCCACATATGCTGAGCACTTGTCGGCTGTTTATTTGTCACTCTGTGGTCCAACTCATCTCAATTGGGTTGAGGTCGGGTGATTGTGGAGGCCAGGTCATCTGATGCATTACTCCATCACTCTCCTTCTTGGTCAAATAGACCTTACACAGCCTGAAGGTGTGTTGGGTCATTGTCCTGTTGAAAAATAAATTATATTCCCACTAAGCTCAAACGAGAAGGGAAGGCGTATCGCTGCAGAATGCTGTGGTAGCCATGCTGGTTAAGTGTGCCTTGAATTCTAAATAAATCACTGACAGTGTCACCAGCAACACACCATCACACCACCTCCATGCTTCACGGTGGGAACCACACATACAGAGATCATCTTCTGTTCACCTACTCTGCGTCAAACAAAGACATGGCGGTTGGAACTAAAAATCTCAAATTTGGACTCATCAGACCAAAGGACAGATTTCCACTGGTCTAATGTTCAAGCAAGTCTCTTCTTCTTATTGGTGTCCTTTTTAATAGTGGTTTCTTTGCAGCAATTTAACCATGAAGGCCTGATTCATGCAGTCTACTCTGAACAGTTGATGTCTCTGAAGCATTTATTTGGGGTGCAATCTGAGGCTGATAACTCTAATGAACTTATCCTCTGCAGCAGAGGTAACTCTGGGTCTTCCTTTTCCTGAGGCGGTCCTCATAAGGGCCAGTTTCGTCATAGTGCTTGATGGTTTTTGCGACTGCACTTGAAGAAACTTTCAATGTTCTTGACATTTTCCGGATTGACTGAACATGTCTTAAAGTAATGATGTACTGTCCTTTCTCTTTGCTTATTTGAGCTGTTCTCTCCATAATATGGACTTAGCCCTATTTGGTAAAAGACTATCTTCTGTATACCACCCCTACTTTTTCACAACACAACTGATTGGCTCAAACTCATTAAGAAGGAAAGAGATATGTCAAATTAACTTTTAGCAAGGCACATCTGCTAATTGAAATGCATTCAAGGTGACTACCTCATGAAGCTGGTTGAGTGAATGCCAAGAGTGTGCAAAGCTGTCATCAAGGCAAAGCGTGGCTATTTGGAAGAATCTCAAATATAAGAAATATTTTGATTTAACACTTTTGGGGGGGGGGTTACCACATGATTCCATATGTGTTATTTCATAGTGTTGATGTCTTCACTATTCTATGTAGAAAATAAAGTAAAAATAAAGAACAACCCTTGAATGAGTAGGTGTCAACTTTTGACTGGTACTGTATTTAAATGTGAAATTCCTGTATTGTTTTTAATAAATTTGCAAATATTTCTAAAAACCTGTTTTTGTTGTCATTATGGAGTATTGTGTGTAGATTGAGGGGGGGGGGGACACACGATTTAATCAATTTTAGAATAAGGCTGTGAAGTGAAAAAATCAAGGTGTCTGAATACTTTCCAAATGCACTGTAAAGCCATGTGAATATTGGAGAACAAATATATTTGTTCCTTACATACACTTCTACAGGCTTTTGAGACACACAAGCACTGATTGACACCTCCACACACAAGCTTGTGTAGTCCTGAATATCCTTTTGAACACCCACTTGTGTTGTGGGGCTGCTGCACCTACAGATGCACACAGTAGCTCCAAGAATGTTCCACTACGCCCCAGAGAAAGTGTTACCTCTTTCAGCCGGCTTCCTAAACTGTGTTTGTGCTCTCTGCCTGCTCGCTCTTAGTGAGATGCTCTTTCATGTCTCAAGGCACAGAAACTCCCTATGATGCTGTTCTTTTCCACTGCATTGCAGCAAAGCTCTCTCCTCTCGCTCTAAAAACTCCTGCCCTGTTCATTTTGGGTGGTTACACTTTATTTATTTTTTGTATGTGGATTCCTATTTTATTGCACATTATTTATGTTTCATTACCCCAACATCCTATAGAGGTTTCCAAAACTGATACCTCCGGCCCAGCTTTGGAAAGGCAGGTTTCAAACACTTTTTAGTGACTTATTCAATTCACATAGGCCTAGTCCAATATTTATCAAAGGAAAGTCCATTTATTATCAACTTTTAAGGGGATCTAATACTGATGGATGGTCTCTCTCTGTCCCTCAGGTGGAGAATGACTTCATCCTGCTCCTGGAGAAGGAGATGTTTATAGAGCAGCTGAAGGACATTGTGGACAAGGCTGAGGATATGCTGAGTGAAGACACGGAGGGGGAGAGGAGCTCTGACCACGTGGGCAGTCCTCAACAGAGCCACGGAACAGTCATACTGGGGGGAGAGGTGAGGAAGGGGGGGGTACAGGGGATTTGGGAGGGTAACAGAGTTGAGGGGGTGGCAGTTGGCATCCTCAACTCTCAAGATGACTGTGAGCAGGGCTGCCAACAAACCATCCGGGGGCCAACATGGTGACATTGTTGAGTATCCATTCTAGCTTCATTGTCTAGAAGTTATACTCTTTAGCGCCAGCCATTTTTATAATGATTATTTCCCTTTCTAGGGTTCAAAGACTGCTACACCTAATTCACCACAGCTTGTTTACCAGCAGAACGGTAAGGCTTCGCGACCTCCTGGCCACACATTGTGTGCAGGCTTTTGCTCAAGCCCAGCTATAACACATCGATTCAGAAAATCAACTAATCATGGTTTCAAATTATTTTTTAATTATGTATGTTAGAGATAAGCTGGAACAAATGCCTGCACTCGATGAGGTCTTCCAGGACCACTAATCTTCTAGTTTCTCAAACCACTTCAGATGCATTACATAGCACATTACAGCCTCTCCCTGTGAACCTCCAGACACAGCAGGTTAGAATGTTCTGGGAGGTTGTGGTCAGGAGTGGAGATGAAGAGGGTGACTGGTTGTTTCATAGGGACTGCAATCTCTCTTCAGCTCTCAATCGCTCTTCTTTCACATCTCTCTGTCCTATCTTTTCTCCCCCAATCAATCTCTCTATCCCCCGTTCTCTTCCTCTGAACATAAGTTGGTAGTTGATATGAATTTGTGACTCTTTTTCTCCTGTATTTGCAGTTCATCTGAATTTCATTGCATGTGTCTTTTCTAGCTCTATTCTGTTGCTAGTAGATCTGGATATATGAGTGTGTCTTTGTCTCTGTGTACTTGGCAGTCCTCCACACTGGGAAGCGCTGGTTCATTATCTGCCCCGTGGCCGAGACGCCCACGCCAAACAGGGAGAAGACCTCATCAAATGCCTCTACAGCCAAGGGTGCGTGTACACACACACACACACACACACACACACACACACACACACACACACACACACGAGTGGGTGAATAAAGCTGTGTGAATGAGCTAATGAGCGTGTGTTGTATGTAATGTGTAGGGGTCAGTTATGTAATGCCAGTGTTGCTGTGGTGAAGGGCAGGCTTTGTGCTCCAACTGACAGAGCTCTGATGGGGGAAGACAAGTGATGATGTAATACCCTCACACACCCACAGGACATCTATCTCCTTGACTCCACTCTTTAATTCCATCATCTCTCTTTCTTTAACGCCTTCTCTTCTCTCTCTCCCCTGCTCTCTGCTACAGAGGCTCCTGCTACGTCATTGTCTAGGTCCAGCTGCATTACTACTCCTCCTGTTCCTGCCCTGACCACCACAGCCCCTACTCCAGCCCCGTCTGCCCTCCCTGCACCCCAGAGCTCTGCTCAGCCTCAGGACCCCAATGTTGGCGAGGCCAGAATGCAGCAGCCCCAGGCCTCTGGAACCAAACCCACCACCAATACTACGACTGCTGCTGTGGGCCGCCACGAGCCCTGTGTCTCCATGGTAACAGACATCCCATGCTGCCCCATTGTTCCACCCGTGTCTCTGGATGTGAATAGGGTGGGACATAAAGGGGCGAGCGGCACTTCCTCTTGTCTACCCAATCAGGGGGCCAGCCTGTCAGGAGACCCACCCCCTCTGGGCTCTCACCAACCTGTGGTCTTGCAGCAGCCCTACGCCACACCCAGCATGGTGGGTGGAGGAGGTGAAGTCCCAACACCATCACAGCCCCAGAGTCCAGCCCACCAGGCCTCCCAGCAGCAGGATGGACCTGGTGGATCCGGGAGTGGAGGTGGTGGGGGCCTGGGGGAGTCTGATGGAGAGGGCCCCCCCAGGGTGGAATTTGTGGACCGCACTATCAAGACTCTTGATGAGAAGCTGAGGAACCTGCTGTACCAGGAGTACGCCCCATCTGCTCCCTCCAGTACCGCCTCAGACCTCCAGGGCTTCAGCACAGAGGGGGTCAGCTCTCCCCTTGTCTCTGACAGCCAGACCATCACAGAGGGGGGGCTCCCCAGGAAGGGAGAGCTGCTGGTAAAGATGCACCATGTGTGTACGCATGCGTATTCTGATTGGGGCAGCCGCAGTGTTTATCTGATGTGTATGAATCCCTAGTGTGATATTGATTCAGCCATTGACTGTAATCACTGGCAATTATAACTCACAGCCTTTAGTGAGACTGGTACTGCATTTAGCAGAGGAAGTAGAGCTCAGGGTTGCTGGCCAGATAATGCATTATACTCTGCACCCATGGCGGTTTGATCTCTGATGCGGGTTGTGTGGGTGGGATGGCCGTTGATATATTTAGACATGGCAGGGGTCAGAGAAGGACAATGGCTAGACAAACACCCTGTAACCCTCATATACTATTGACCAAAAAGCCCCCCCCCCCCCCCCTTTTTTTCCGCTCTCAGCCTCAGATACCCGAGCGTACAGATAGTTTGGATACCCTGAGTGCCTCTGCAGGTAAATAACATCCCAAAACACACTTTTTTAATGAAATTACATTATCCTATGTATTGTGTATCTATTTCTGACTATTTAGGGTAGACCCCAAAGTGATTCAATTGTTTTAATGTTTCAATATTTTGTCAAGCCTGTAAAGGTGTGCTGAACACTAACATGATGGGCAGTTCCAGTTCCTATGGTTCCAAGAGCCGTTTTCAGGTAACTTTACCGTAGTTTCTCTTTTCAGAATGTTTAGCTTATCTTGAGTAAACCAAAGTTCACTTCTATTTTATTAGATTTAATTATTCTTCTGACGCATGTAATATTTTTCTCAAGATTTAGATCTAGTAAACAGTTTATTCAATACGATATTAAATGTTTAAATAGTTTACTCAGCTTCAATTTGATCATGGTCTTTTCTCCCCCTCCAGATCATCCCCACTCCTCCAGACGTCATCATCCGTTGTTTAGAGAAGGCCAGAAGTCGCAGCACCTGCAGCTCCACGGCTCCCTCTAGTGGCTCGGGGGGCTCTCACGCTGCAGCTGAGCGGGGAGGACGGCGAGACCAGGGGTGTATGGCCGCGGGCAGGTTTTCAGTGATAACCACCGAAGAGGGGCTGGAAAACACCCCCAAACCTCACTGTAGCCACCGCTACTCAGCCCCCCCAGACTTCTACCAGGACACTCCCACCTCCAGCCCCAATGCCACCCCCACCCTGCTCCCACGCGCCCACACTGCTGATGCTGCCACGAACTACTCCTTCCACTTCGACTCTGACTCAGGGGAGGAGGACACCAGTAGTTTAGCCCCTCCCCCTGCCCACCACAAGCCTCCAGCCCACGCACTCTCAGAACACAGCGGAAGTGACCTCATGAAGAGGGCGGTGGCCTTCCTGCGCCGCACGGGCCGCAGCAGCAGTGTGCAGAGCTCTGATTCGCCGAGCCGGCGACCCGCGGTAGCGAACGGCCACGCCCTCTCGCCGCCTGGACCCAGCCCCGCATCGTACATTAGCAGTGACAACGATTCTGAGTTTGAGGACGCGGACATGAGGAAGGAGCTGCAGAGGCTGAGGGAGAAGTATGTGTACACACACACACACAAATATGAATTCATACATGCACAGGGTCAATGTTAACCCATTTGAAATATAGCAAACTATCAACCACTGTAACCTTCGCCAGGTCGCAATTGTAAATGAGAACGTGTTCTCAATTTGCCTACCTGGTTAAATAAAGGTGAAATAAATAAAAAATAGCCCTGAATAGGTTTGTAGCCCATTAAACGGCAGGTAGCCTAGTGGTTAGAGCGTTGGACAAGTAACCAAAAGGTTGCAAGATCGAATCCCCAAGCTGACAAGGTAAAAATCTGTCGTTCTGCTTAACTGCTATTTAGTGACCTTTTTAAAATTGTATGAGTCAATATAAACAACAGTTCTCTCCAACTGGGGGAGAAAATGGAATACTTTCTTCCATATTATTGCATGTAGATTTTCTCTTGCGCTCTCTCTTCCTCCCCAGACACATGAAGGAGATCTCAGAGCTGCAGGCGTTCCAGAGGAATGAGATCGAGCATCTGTATAAAGAGGTGGGGAAAGCCCTGCCGCCTGGTGTAGGCCAAATGCACGCTGCGCCCCCTAGTGGCCGCAGACGTAGGGCCAGCAAACACAAGCTGAAGGCGGGCAAGCTGCTCAACCCCACGGTGCAGCAGCTGAAAAACAACCTGAACACCACCACCGCCGGTGAGAGGAAAGGTGTGTGGATGTGTCAGACAGTGGGGAGAGAGGTGTGATTGATAGAGGGGTATGAGAGTAGGTGTGAGTGAGGAGTGAAAATGTGAGTGGGAGGAGAGCGAGAGAAAGGTGAGTTTGTGAGCAGATTTGGGAGGATTAGAAATGTGGTAATAATAAATATGTATCCCCACTTCACCATAAAGCTGGCTCTGTGGCTTATCCAGTATTTCTCTCTGAAGGTGAGAGTGCACCGGGCTTGTCTGGCTCTCCAGCTAAGAGCTCCATCGTGTCTGACGGCTCTGACTGCTCCAGTGGCAGCAGCAGTAGTACCAGCAGCACTCTGCCCAGCACTGCCCCAGAACCCGTCCAGACCCAGCAGCCCTGTTCTCTCAAGGGCTCCCTCTCCTCTGACAGCATCTATGGTGGTGGCATGGCCACACACGCTGGCCCAGGGCAAGGTACCTACACACACATAAAGGACAAGGTATACACACTGTGGCATAGCACACACATTTGGCGCATATCCGTACCTAAGAATGCATCGCATCACACACACACACACACACACACACACACACACACACACACACACACACACACACACACACACACACACACACACACACAGGATTCACGTAATATACCAAAAGAAAACACGCCCAAGCACGTGTCACTCACTGAGATGTGGACACATACTCAAACACACTGATTTGTACTGAGGAACAAGAAGAACAACACAAGACCATCAGCTTCATCTGCTTCAGTATTCTAAGCTCATATTCTAAACTGTGTCTGAATCGGAAGTCTCATAAGGAGACATGGTAATTACTGCATTGCAAATAGTCATGATTTATCAGTCTTTCATCCAAAGCAAATGTTTTTATGCAAATATACA
The DNA here is from genome assembly GCF_029448725.1 of Salvelinus fontinalis. Taxonomy (NCBI): domain Eukaryota; kingdom Metazoa; phylum Chordata; class Actinopteri; order Salmoniformes; family Salmonidae; genus Salvelinus; species Salvelinus fontinalis. The sequence goes on from NC_074672.1 coordinate 28,296,225, forward strand.
CAAGGTGAGAGTTGCATCACACATGTCTCCCATGCCAAAATACTTCCACAATACTGCATTGAGGTGTCAATGGAAGATGTATTCAAGCACTGGTCCCAGATCAGTTTAACACTCCTCATGGTAAAGGTCTGGATAGATTTGGGAAAGGTAACCTGATCTTAGACCAGTGCATAGTGACAACTTGTTCCTGTAGTGAATGTGCAGGCTGTCTCCTGTTGCTGGTTTAGCCCATGTGGCTGTACCCTGTACTGGTGCTGCTGCTGTTAGTGGTGGGGGTTTCTCATCCCAAGTCTCTGTGCACTTTTACAGAAGTGTCTCTCTTTTGTTTCTTCTCTTCTTCCCTCTTATATTAATTTTTACAGGATGGACGGTATACCACCAAACGTCAGAGAGAGTGACCTATAAATCTAGTAGCAAACCGCGTGCTAGATTCCTCAGTGGACCCGTGTCTCTGTCCATCTGTTTGTATTTGTTATTTTCTACTTTTCTTCACACATCCCATCCCCCTCTCCTCTCTTTATTTCACCTCTATCTTTTCTCTCGACCAGAATGTTTTTTGTATGTTTTTAGATAGCGGATCCTCTCCCCTCCTCACTACTCCCTATTCCAAACACAAGCGTATGTCTGCCATTTTGTCCTCATGGCTTTCTCCCCTCAGCCCTAAGTTGTTTTTGGTTTAGACCTTCCTCCATTCAAATGCTTTGTGCACTGCTTTAAACAGAATCCAAAAGCATCCCAGCTAACAACAAATATTTCCACAACTTTAGAGAACGTTCCCTTAAGAGTCTCATTAGGAAATTAACATTTTAATAGGAATGTTTCCAAATAACCATTCCCTTAATGTCAAATAGAACATACCCCAGAATGTAATTATATTCTAGACAGGTTTCATTGGAACGTGACACAAACATTTGTGTCCAGTTTTCTGTGGGTTAAGAGAATATTCCATCAACGTACCACCATACACAGAACATGGTTGCCATGTTCTCAGAATATAAAATATTAATATTCTGGATACGTTAATTAGTATTTTGCAAGAATATTCCTGTGTCCAGTTTTCTGTGAGTTAGGAGAATATTCCATCAACGTCCCACCAAATGGCAACCATGTTCTGTGTATGTTTGGATGTGACATTGAAGGAATATTCTCCTAACCCACAGAGAACTGGACACAGGAATGTTCTTGCAACATTCTAATGAAACCTGTCGAGAACATGAATATTGGCAACCATGTTCTGTGTATGTTTGGTGGAATGTTCTCATAACCCTCTGAAAACATGAATGTTCTTCCAACTTCTTCATAAAGCACGCCTAGAACATTGTTGTATATTCTAACATTGTAACCACGTTCTAGATAAGTTCTCCTTGACATTAAGGGGATGTTCTAACTTTAACACCAAAACATGCTAAGAGGTTCTCAGAAGGATTTTGCTGACATGGATCAAATGTTCCTTTTAACTAATGAAAAACTGGACACTCAAACTTTAGGGGAACATTACAGGTTATTTTACAAAAACATTCTCTCTCCCTAGAATTGTTAGCTGGGATACTGTATTGTCATAGAGCTAGTCTTCTCCAAACATGGGCGACGCTAGATCTGAAACCTGAGCGAGAGTGTATCCTATGTGTGTGTTTTCATTTACTCACTTCCTTAATTGTATGTCTCGAATTGAGGTGCATCGACCCACAACCCCTCTGTATACCAAGAGAAAAGCCAGCCCTTCCCCTGATAGCCAGCCAGGTTCCAGAGAGGCTTGCGTTGGTCGAGGTCCCTCTCTCTCATATTTGGACTGGGAGGACGGTGCAGGCAGGCGGGGGGCAGGGCACTGAAGGAGACTGGCTCCTGCAAAAGGGCTGTATCATCAATATTATCTACTTTCTCTTCTCCCGCTTTACCTGCATGTCTTGACAAGTGCTGACTCTGATGTGCTCCGGCTATAGTCTCTATGTGCTTTTTTTTGGTTCCTTTATGTTATATTTCACAGGCATTGGTAGTTACTGGTAGTTGAACTGTTTAGATATTAGCTTCAGGGGACTTGTTACTCCAGTAATTACAGTATTGATGATTCAGTGATTCGGCTCTCCACTCACCGTGTGTGTGTGAGAGAGGATGGCATAGCTTTACTATCAACATTGCATTGTACAGTTGGATTTTCCATTATAACCTTTAACATGCCATGTAATAACTGAAATAATATAAGCCTGGAGACTAAAACATTGACTTATTCCAAGTAAGTTTAAAGAAAAGTTTTAGACATGACAATAGGACAGGAGAAGTTTACTAGGAGCATATAATGTGAAGGTCTGAGGTACAGTGTTGACCTACCCCACCTTACTGTGGACCAGTCTTCTCCAAACCCCCTGTACTCTAGCACCATACCCAGGGCCTAGACTTCTCTTTCTGTTCTGGCTCCTTTTTATTTTATTTCCATTAATGTTTTGGAATGACCGCACAGTTGAATATGACCTAGTCTTTCCCCCACTCCCATTACGTCTCGCTGATTTTTAAACCCCCTTCTCCTTCTCCTCTCCACTCCTTTCTCTCCTTAACCGATTTGATAGCTGTGTGTGGCTTTGAAGCAGCTTGTCCACAGACCTGTGGTGTTTAGTGTGTCCCGGCCTAACTGTTTCTGTCTCTGTGCTGTTTTACCTTCTTATAGGGTCCACACTGAAACGACTATGTCTAGGCAAAGAGCGCAGTAGTAGTAACTATCTCATTTACTTCTTTCTGTCTTCTTCGCTCTGTTTTTTTCTGTTTGCATGAGCACCCGTTTATATTCACGTGTTGCGTTTGGCACTGGAAAAAAACATGCCAGATGTTGTTGAAAATGTTGGGCACTGTTGCACAAGGAGTGTCACCTTCATAGATTGATTTGAATATTTCTTTTAATTTGGTAGTGCATGGCGGTGTTTGGCCTAAATGTCAGTGCTCAATAATGTGACTCGTGTGGTTGTTAGCATTAATGGTTTCTGTTTGTCTTACTGTGGTAGATCGGTTGGGTGGGTGGTTGGGTTTCAACCATGCTGTAATCCTTTGGCTGCTAGGTTTGAGGGAAAAAAATAACATTTGCTGACCAGTAAAATGAGATCACATTTCAACTTTCTCTAGAAAACGATTACCAATCAAAGGGACATTTTTAAGGTACACTGAAAAACAGAAACTTCCTCATTCCCAATTGTAGTTGGCCTATTTGAGTAAATATACAGGCTCTATCCAGGCTGAAAGTAGTTAAAGTGCCATAATGGACATCTGTAAAAGGCCTAACAAACAGCAGCCAATCGATTCCATCGATAGGGTCTAACTTGGCAGAGTTTACAAATCTTTCTGTTTTAGGGTCTTCTCACGGCGCCAGTGCAACTCAGACAGCATCCAATCAGCAACAGCCACCAGCTGTTCCCACCCCTTCGTCATCTCCTCAACCAATGGCGGCGCTAGCTCAGGCCCAGACGAACAACAGCAACAACAAGAAGCCAGGCACCTTCACGGACGACCTGCACAAGCTGGTAGATGATTGGACGAAGGAGACGCTGGCGGCCAATCAGCCACGGCCCTCTCTGAACCAGATCAAACAGCAGAGACGCAGGCAGGACCTGGAGGGCCAAGCCACGCCCATGGGAGGAGCCAGACAGGAGGTAAATATCATAGAAAAACACATCAAAAGTCTGAAGACTATCACCAGTGTGGGAGTTGCAGCCTACCTTGCTCTCTTTTAGATTTTCATCGAAAAGCAGTTGACAAAAGTCCCTGTACACAATTTTAAACATCCCCTTTGGTTCTTTCAGGTGAGATGTGCCATCCTTCCAAACAAGTTCCAGCTGCCTCTGTCCTGTCCGCTGACAGCTGTAGGCCTAGCCATGCCCACTGACCTGGGCTCCAACCCCTCTGCCATGCTCCAGCCCGGGTACCTGGTACCAGCAGGTCCTTATGGAGGGGTTGTGACCGGCCCCTTATACCCCCAGCAGTGGTCTGGTATGCCCAGTCCTGTGGGGATGATGGGGTCAGCGGAAGGAATGCCCTACCCCACCATGGCCAACCCAGGGTTGCAGGCGTACCCCCTTACCCTGCTCAGCCCTGAGAATGGCCCTAACACCAGGACTACCTAATGTGACAAATAGCACCTTCTTGCACCCAGCAAACCCCCACCCCATCGCACCTGATGCTCAAAACAGACTTCCCCCAACGTTCCCCTCTATCCCAGCACCCTCACATCAGGGCTGTCTAACTAACAGGCCTTTCCTAATTATGTGCTGATAACCTAACTCCACTCTGTCCCCCCTGGTTCTCACTCCAGGGTTACAATTGTAATGAAATCAGTCTAATCACTTTTAATGGGGTGACGGGATGGAAAATAGAATAAAGTAGGGCCCACACATTATAGATGCACCAACAAATGGCTTATGGGTCGTTCCACCTCAAAAAGCACAAGAAAGAGGATTTCGACAACCACCATCTCCGATTGTGCTCAAATTGTTTCTGTAGTTAGAAACATAAGATTAGCATTCCTGAAACAATTTGTTGAAGTATAATTTGTTACTGCCACACCCTTTTATAAATTTCACTGATATTTAGTGTTTATTAAATGGATCACAACATTTGATTTGCCACTTTGGGTAGAAAACCATTGGCTTTAGCTCAAGGGAATATGTTACATAGGATGAAGAAGCAATACTCCAAGTCAGACATAGAGAACTGTTGCTGTATACTGGGTGGGATTGGTGTGGGGGTCTGTGGGTGGTGTTTGACCATTTTTATTGGATTCCTTGTGTCTTACTCAATTGTAGGAAGAAGTTTGACCCAAAACGTATGTTTGGTACTATATGTATTGAATATTATGTGAATCTTATAAATTAAAAGGGCCAATTTGGGTACAATCATTTAGCTTGATTTCTCAAATTTCAACAATGTTGCAAGAATGCCAATCTTATGTTTCTAACTACAGAAACAATTTCCGAACAATCTGAGATGGTGTCATGGCTTGCTGAAATGACATGGGATGACTATTATGTGTTGAGTACACAAGTGTGTCTGAGTACTGGCCCCTACTTGACTGTACTACTCAACCCCTCCAGTGTTCCTATATGCAGGATAGTCCTGCTCCACTCTGCTCTGATTATGTGGGTTGATGCTTTATCAAAGAGTAACATGCATGTAAATAACCTGTGAGCTTGTAAATCTCCAGTGTGCAGGTAGATGTAGTTTATACAACACCTGATGTTTTCCTGTGTGCTTGCGCACAGTATAAATGTCCTTTGTGTGTGTGTCAGAGTACCTACTGCTTTGGTCTTGACTAAACTCAGTCATACAAATAATATTAGCGGTCACCAATGTGACGTTTTCACCAAATCCATCATAACCAATAAGCAGTAATGTTTTCAGAGCTTTTTATTGTTTACTAACGTTTTGTCAACCTTAATACACTACATTAGAAATTAAAATACAAGGGTTTAAGATGACAGGATACCTGTATTTAAGGTGAAGTTCTCTGGAGGAGTGCCTTGAACATAGCTTTTTCTGTGAAATTAAGCATGTCCAAATCACAGATTTTATTTCATGGTGGCTTGAGTGCCACTTCATTTTTTTATGCTTTGCAGACACTTTTTTTTGGTTTACATTTGAATGCCCTTGTAGCACTGCACTATTAACACAGTATATGCTTTTATTTAAGGAATAAAATCATGTCTTTAATCATTGTTTACTCCACCCTTGTGAATTTAGAACGCCATAGACGTGAAATGGACAGTTGCCTTGCGAGAACAGGCTGTTGATGTAGCTACAGTTAATAAGAGAGAACATACAATAAAAGTCAAAACCCACTCATTGGGCAGTGGTTAGTTAGTGTCATAGGCATAGAGTTAGAATTCATAGAATTAACATTCCAATTCAAGTCAACGTTCCCCAATGGATGGATCAATTGAATTCTCATTCTATATTTGTAGGTCTGTTTTTAGAGGGGAGCCAGTAGTGTCCAGCTCAGAATGTAGCAGAGGCAGGTTTACCGAGCGAGACTTAAAGTGCAATTTCACCCCTCCACCTAGCTTTTGTAGTGGCCTTGCCACAAGCCTTATCCAGGAACCTGCAACGGGAGCTAGTTTCTTTTGTTGCCTTTTTAGTTTAACGTAAGTTACAAATCACAAAGAAAACACTAACTGCATTTACAACTGCAAAATATTTTCTGTTGGGCCAAGAGCATGGCTCCTATTATTAAACACATGTGATTTAATTAGTGGAATTACCAGTTATTTACTCGTCTAAAGTATTGTTTTGTGTTTCTTGAGCGTGATGTCGGCGCTGCTAGTGTGTCTGGTGGATCCATTAAGAAGGAAAGGAGGAGTTAGGGTGTGTATCTCGTGGTACTTGATAACACGACACAAGATGATACGCATCCCTCCAGTAAAAAATACCTTTTTCAGAGGATAAGTTTTCTCAATGAGATGTTCATGTGAAGCAGTGTTATTATATTGCCTTGTTGACATTATTAAATGATGTATCATTTCCCAGGTGGTTTTTGATACCCTGGCTTTCTTCTCTTTATGGTTTTGAGTGTTTTGATTCCTCTGTTCAGAATGAAACATGATAAATGCAGATGGATACTTGATTGGGGAGAATTGCACATGGCATGACCTGTGTTCTAACCATAGCCTGTATGAAATGGGTTCCAACCTGTAAAAATGTATGCCATTTAGCAGACGCTTTTATCCAAACCGACTTAGTCATGCGTGCATACATTTTTACATATGGGTGGTCCGGGAAATCGAACCCACAATCGTGGCATTGCAAGCACCATGCTCTACCAACTGATCAATATGTATCCCAACATACCTGTACATAATGGGATTAACCTCCCCCTTATCCTCCTGACCATTGAAAGAGCAGCTCAATTCAAGAGCAGTTCAAACTGTTCAAATATTTTCCATACAGCAAGGTTATTATTATACCGCCAGCTAGAAATCTCACAACCACCACACCAGTTAAAGGTTGCAGCACTCCAGTCCTGCCAAGCTGTGAATTGTACAGTTTTCCTGTAATTAGTATTTGTACATTTTCTTTGTCTGTTTTGAGATTTCACATCAGTGTTTGTTATTCCATCAATTCGGTTTGAATTGGGCTTTTATAGGATATTATGCAGTCTTCTGCTTTGGTGAAATACTTCTAGTAGTAAGAGATTTCTGTTCTCTGTTACTCGTTGTAGCTAACAAGTAATGCTACACCTCCCTGTCTGGTATGCTTAGTGAGCAGAGAACCTCTGTTGGAATATTCACTGGGAGGCAACATTCAGATCCATAGAAATGGATTGTATAGAACCAATATGATTATCTGAGGAATAGCGCACTGTGCTTCTTCTGATCATTGCATTTCTATCAGTTCTGAGCAACATTGCCTCCTGTTGAATATGCACCCCCCGATGGAAGGCTTGCAATAAAGCTCTGCGTGGGATTTGCTTCTGCCTGCTGTGCATTTCCCACTATATTACCTTACCAACCCAGTCAGCCCCACTCTAATCACAAAGACTGTACGTGTTTAAAGAGAAATAAACATTATTTTGTGCTTGATGATGTCCTCCCTTTATTCCTCAATCTATTAAATCCAACTGACGGTTTTTGAGTAAAGATTTAATCATATTACTGAACAGATGTGATAAATTATCGGGTTCCTTTAACACTTTATTGGGGAATGTGCACTATATTATGCGCATTGCTTATTTTCACAGGTTCTGGGTGGTGATTTATCCATCTGACGCACCAGTAGTTTACATCTGCATTGTATAAATCATTCCACTTCAAATCCTTGACCAATGAACAAAAATATAAATACAACATGCAGCTAATTTCAAAGATTTTACTCCGTTACAGTTCATAGAAGGAAATTGGTCAATTTAAATGAATTCATTAGGCAATAATCTAAGGATTTCACATGACTTGTGAAAGTTGTTGGATATTGGCAGGAACTGGAACACGCTGTTGTACACATCAACCCAGGCCATCCCAAACTTGCTCATTGGATGACACGTTTGGTGAGTATGCGGCCATGGAAGAACTGGGACATTTTTAGCTTCCAGGAATTGTGTACAGATCCTTGCGACATGTGGCCATGCATCATCATGCTGAAACATGAGGTGATGGTGGCGGATGAATGGGCCTCAGGATCTCGTTACGGTATCTCTGTGCATTCAAATTGCCATCGATAAAATGCAATGTGTTTGTCTGTAGCTTATGCCTGCTCATAGCATAACCCCACGGGCACCATGGGTTCATAACGTTGAAATCAGAAAACCGCTCGCTCACACGATGCCATACACGCTGTCTGCCATGGAAGTACCGGTGACTCGCTCAATAAGGAAGTCGTCAGATTACGCGAATGCTACGCTACAGGACTGTTTTGCTAGCACAGACTGGAATATGTTCAGGGATTCATCCAATGGAATAGAGTACACCACCTCAGTCACCGGCTTCATCAATAACTGCATCGACAATGTCATCCCCCCCATTGACCGTACTTACATTTCCCAACCAGAAGCCATGGACTACAGGCAACATCCGCACAGAGCTAAGGGCTAGAACAGCCGCTTTCGAGGAGCGGGACACTAATCCGGATGCTTATAAGAAATCCCGCCATGCCCTCAGACGAACCATCAAACAGGCAAAGCGTCAATACAGCACTAAGATTTACTCCTCCTACACTGGCTCTGATGCTCGTTGGATGTGGCAGGGTTTGAAAAATATTACAGACAACAAAAGGAAACCTAGCCATGAGCTGCCCAGTGACGTGAGCCTTCCAGATGAGCTAAATGCCTTTTATGCTTGCTTCTAGGCAAGCAACACTGAAGTATTTCACGAGGGCACCAGCTGTTCCAGATGACTGTTTGATCACGCTCTCCATAGCCGATGTGAGCATGACCTTTAAACAGGTCAACATTCACAAAGCCGGCCTCCCGGGTGGCGCAGTGGTCTAGGGCACTGCATCGCAGTGCTAACTGCGCCACCAGAGTCTCTGGGTTCGCGCCCAGGCTCTGTCGCAGCCGGCCGCGACCGGGAGGTCCGTGGGGCGACGCACAATTGGCATAGCGTCGTCCGGGGTAGGGAGGGTTTGGCCGGTAGGGATATCCTTGTCTCATCGCGCTCCAGCGACTCCTGTGGCGGGCCGGGCGCAGTGCGCGCTAACCAGGGGGCCAGGTACACGGTGTTTCCTCCGACACATTGGTGCGGCTGGCTTCCGGGTTGGAGGCGCGCTGTGTTAAGAAGCAGTACGGCTGGTTGGGTTGTGCTTCGGAGGACGCATGGCTTTCGACCTTCGTCTCTCCCGAGCCCGTACGGGAGTTGTAGCGATGAGACAAGGTAGTAATTACTAGCCATTGGATACCACGAAAATTGGGGAGAAAATGGGATAAAAAATAAAAAATAAAACCATTCACAAAGCCGCAGGGCCAGATGGATTACCAGGACGTGTACTCAAAGCATGCGCGGACCTACTGGCAGTGTCTTCACTGACATTTTCAACCCCTCCCTGACCGAGTCTGTAATACCTACATGTTTCAACACCACCATAGACCACCATAGTCCCTGTGCCCAAGAAAGCGAAGGTAACCGGCCTAAATGATTACCACCTTGTGGAACTCACGTTGGTAGCCATAAAGTGCTTTGAAAGGCTGGTCATGGCTCACATCAACGCCATCATGCCGGAAACCCTAGACCAGGGGTGGGCAATTCCAGTCCTGCCTGATTCGTGTAACAGTTTTGCCCCAGCCCCAGCTAACACACCTGACTCCAATAATCACCTAATCATGATCTTCAGTTTAGAATGCAATTTGATTAATCAGCTGTGTTTGCTAGGGATGGAGAAAAAGTGTGACACCAATTAGGCCCTCGAGGACTGGAGTAGCCTACCCCTGCCCTAGACCCACTCCAATTCGCATACCGCCCCAACAGATCCACAGATGACACAATCTTAATCACACTCCACACTGCCCTTACACACCTGGACAAAAGGAACACCTATGTGAGAATGCTGTTCATTGACTACAGCTCAGTGTTCAACACCATAGTGCCCACAAAGCTCATCACAAAGCTAAGAATCCTGGGACTAAACACCTCCCTCTGCAACTGGATGCATGCATGCTTAGTCCGCTCCTGTACTCCCTGTTAATCCCACGACTGCGTGGCCAAGCACGACTCCAACACCATCATTACGTTTTCTGACGACACAACAGTGGTAGGTCTTATCACCAACAACGATGAGACAGTCTATAGGGAGGTCAGAGACCTGGCAGTGTGGTGCCAGGACAACAACCTCTCTCTCAATGTGAGCAAGACTGGAACTGATCGTGGACGATAGGAAAAGGAGGGCCGAACAGGCCCCCATTAACATCGACGGGCTTAAGTGGAGCGGGTCGAGAGTTCAGTCCGGGGGTCTGGTCTCAGATGATCCCACAGTTGAAGAAGCGGGATATGGAGGTCCTGGGCTGGTGTGGTTACACGTGGTCTGATGTTGTGAGGCCGGTTTCACATACTGCCAAATTCTCTAAAATTGTGATGGAGGCGGCTTATGGTAGAGAAATTAACATTCAATTCTCTGGCAACAGTTCTGGTGGACATTCCTGCAGTCAACATGCCAATTTCATGCTCCCTCAACTTGAGCCATCTGTGGCATTGTGTTGTGTGACAAAACTGCACATTTTAGAGTGACCTTTTATTGTCCCCAGGACAAGGTGCACTTGTGTAATGATCATACTGTTTAATCAGCTTCTTGATATCCACACCTGTCAGGTGAATGGATTATCTTGGCAAGGGAGAAATGCTCACAAACAGGGATGTAAACAAATTTGTGCACAACATTTGAGAGAAATAAGCTTTTTGTGCATATGGAAAGGTTCTGGGATATTTTATTTCAGTTCATGAAATATGGGACCAATAATCTACATGTTCCCTTTTTTCTTTTTTTTTGCACCAAAGAGAATGCGCCAGAGAATAGACAACAATACAGATGTAAAAAAATATATATATATATTATTAAAAAAAGAAGCAGTTTGCAGGTGTTGTTGGAAGCCCAAGGGCTTATATGAAAACCACACCATGAAAATAATTATAACACATCAGTATATTTCAAGGCCTAATTATCTTTCCTACAGAAATGAGTCTGTTCAAATTGACCTCCAATGAAAATTCCACCCACCTCCACTTTTTGATAGTCTGCCATCTTTAATTTGCTTTAGCATCATGATAAAAGTACATGTTGGCCTACATTACTACTGTATAAATGTCAAATTACAGTAATCACAATAGATGATTGGCATTAAGCCTATAATAAACAGACATAGTGTAACGGATGTGAAATGGCTAGCTAGTTAGCGGGTACGCGCTAGTAGCATTTCAATCAGTTACGTCACTTGCTCTGAGACATTAGGGTTGCCCCTTGCTCTGCAAGGGCCGCGGCCTTTGTGGAGCAATGGGTAACACTGCTTCGTGGGTGACTGTTGTTGATGTGTGCAGATGGTCCCTGGTTCGCGCCCGTGTTGGGGCGAGGGGACGGTTTAAAGTTATACTGTTACATGTTGACCCGGATCACTGGTTGCTGCGGAAAAGGAGGAGGTTGAAAGGGGGATGAGTGTAACGATGTGAAATGGCTAGCTAGTTAGCGGGTACGCGCTACTAGCGTTTCAATCAGTTGCTCTGAAACCTAGAAGTAGGGTTGCACCTTGCTTCGTGGGCGACCGTTGTTGATGTGTGCAGAGGGTCCTTGGTTCGCGCCCGTGTCGGGGCGAGGGGATGGTTTAAAGTTATACTGTTACAGTAGCCTATAGTGAACAATGAAAATCGACATTTTACTGTAGAACTATATATATATATATTTTGTCTTCCTTTGCCAGGCTATATAAAAAATGTATGCATACTGATCAAATAATCAATTTCAAACCTACCGTGCACATGTAACTCTGATCTGTCGTTTTCATATTCAAATTTATGGCGGAAACCCTCCATATATGATTTACGTTTCCACATTGGCAGATTCGCAAGTGACAAAAATTAAAAAAACAAGGATCTTAGAAGTTTTCATAAAATCGAATGCAGCGTATTTTATCCGTATGTTTTTCGTCTTTGGACATTCTATTCTTTATAGTGCATATTTATCCAGATGTATATTAAAATTTGTGAAACTGATAGTTAGATTCGCCACACAGAAAAATAACAACAAAAGGAACCAAATTACATTTAACGGTGAAAACGTGACGCCACTTCCCTAGGTTTCCATTGGTTTCAAAAGTACACATTCCTCAAACACCAAAGAATGGTTCACATCGAAATTAGGTCCTTATTTCGACAAATACACCATAGAACAAATAATTGTATATTTGACGAAAGTGCCCACACGCGCCTATGCCGTACAGCAGTGGCTGCCCCTTTTGTTCACTGGAGTTCCTGAATTATTCCTATCACAATGAAATTACTAGGATATTGTGTTGTCGTGTAAACCATTTACCCCACATTTCTTGTGATAAGATAGTGTTTTATGTGATTAATAAATCGATCTGCAATCGTCCCATTTACCGAGCTGGGGTGAGAGATTTTGCAGCACGCAAGCTTGAGGAGCCCTGAGTAGTAAGTGTTTATTAATTCAGAGCTACATTGACTATGTATTCGTGGTGTCTAGAGAGAAATAGGCTTACATTTGTAAGGTGTTTTATGATTTAAAAAAAAAAACGCAATGTATTTGTGCTTTGATTTATGTTACAATTTGCTTTTCGAATAGTTTCTTATCCTATGTAGGTAGCGAGATAAGACCCAGGATTCTGAGTGCTACATTATCATAATTATGATATATTTATCTTTCCCTGCTAGTAAATGTAATTCCCCTAGAACCACATTGAGGACTAAGGAAATGGTTGTGCTTTAGTTACATTAATAGGTTGCAATCAGGTAACACAGGGTGTTATTTTGTAGTGGCTTGGTTGATCAGGGTGAGGTCTAAACATTGTGGAGGGAAACATTGTATCAAGCTGATACATCATTTGAGCAGTTACATTGTATCACTTCGGGTTGTTGTCACCTGTAAGAATGGTTACAATGTTTCTCAGGGTTCTATAGATACAAATGTATAATTTTTTTCTGCCAACTAGCAACAATAGTTGCAATCTAGTGGATATAGCTATCTGGTTGCATTTGCAAGCTATAGTAAATTGCTACACCTTTCCTTGGATCTTTGAGCACGTGAATAGAATGACATAATATTACGCTATCCAAATGAATACAGGGGCTAAACATTCGATCGATCAAGAGTAAAAGAGTCATTCATATGATTTATTATCTTATACATTGATTAGCTTGCCAGAGTTTTATCTGGTACTTCTGGTGAATATGTTTATTCAATGACAGTGGAGGCTATCGGCAGGTGTTTAGAAGTCTACTTTATGATTTATATAAAGCATCTGGTCGAATCAACCTTGAATGTATCTGTTATCTGTAATCCAACATTCCAAACGTGTAATTTATCTCGGCTGTCAAATCGATCCGGTTACTGGCTAGCTAGCCAGCTTTTTGTGTCTTCAGTTTAAGATTTTAATCAATCTTTTATTCGAAAGCATTGTTACTTGTAACGGTAAGTAAACAGTATTGCAAGTTAAATGTAATTTGCATTGATTTAGCTAGCAAGAAAAATTGTCAAATGCACCTGTCGTTGCCATGGTAAAGTTGACAGCTATCCAGCCACGTGCCTGCTGTTTGCAGGGGTTTGTTTCCTTGAAATCAGCAAGACAACATGGAATAGCTTTTAGGATTCCAAAGGGCTAAAGGCAATGGACACAACTGTGTTGTTTTCAACATAGACTGACTTTTTATTTTGACATAATACCCATTGGCATGTCTGTGTTTCAATGATGTTGGAGTGAGAGATGCCAAAACCCTCCCCCTCCCCTCTCTGTCTTAGATGTAAGCTTGAACAGCTCCTGTCCCAGCAGTGGCCATCGGCACAATGGGGCTGGACTTTGACGTGAAGACTTTCTGCCACAACCTCCGAGCCACCAAGCCCCCTTACGAGTGCCCAGTGGAGACCTGTCGCAAGGTCTACAAGAGCTACAGCGGCATTGAGTACCACCTCTACCATTACGACCATGACAACCCCACGCCTGCACAGGGCATGCCCCAGAAGAAGAGGAAGGGGCGCCCCCCTCGCATGACCCTGGTGGGGACCGGGGACGGGGAGGGAGGGCTGGGAAAGGGAGGTGGGCCAGGGCAGGCAGGGAACACCCCTGGGAGTCCTAATCAGTCAGAGCACTCCCACTCCCCAGGCAGGGAGACGATGACCTATGCCCAGGCCCAGCGCATGGTGGAACTGGAGATCCATGGACACATCCACCGCATCAGCATCTTTGAGAACATTGACGTGGTATCGGAGGACGACAGTGGGGACGAGGACCCTCCGTCCTCGGGCGGAGGTGGGGGAGGGGTGTGTAATGGGGGCGACAGCGGGGGAGGAGGGAGTGAGGTGGGGGGCAAGGACAGGCCAGACACCCCTGCTGCTAACGGGGGGAAGGCCACACCCAAGTCCGGGAAGCACAAGAGTAAAGAGAAAAAGAAGGAGGGATCGTCACACCACCACAGCGCTTCCTCTGGCCCAGCGGTCAAGCTGCCTGAGGTGGTGTACAGAGAGCTTGACCAGGAGAGGCCTGACGCACCCACACGACAGTCATCTTATTACAGGTCAGTCACAGTACCACACGACCCTCATCTTATTACAGGTCAGTCACAGTACCGCACGACCCTCATCTTATTACAGGTCAGTCACAGTACCGCACGACCCTCATCCTACTACACGTCAGTCATAGTACCGCACGACCCTCATCCTACTACAGGTCAGTCATAGTACCACACGACCCTCGTCCTACTACAGGTCAGTCACAGTACCGCACAACCATCATTCTACTACAGGTCAGTCATAGTACCACACGACCCTCATCCTACTACAGGTCAATCACAGTACCGCACGACCCTCTTCCTACTACAGGTCAGTCATAGTACCAGACAACCATCATTCTACTACAGGTCAGTCACAGTACCGCACGACCCACATTCTACTACAGGTCAGTCAGAGTCCCGCACGACCCTCTTCCTACTACAGGTGAGTCATAGTACCACATGACCCTCATCCTACTACAGGTCAGTCACAGTACCGCACGACCCTCATTCTACTACAGGTCAGTCATAGTACCACACAACCATCATTCTACTACAGGTCAGTCATAGTACCACACAACCATTATTCTACTACAGGTCAATCACAGTACCACACAACCATCATTCTACTACAGGTCAGTCATAGTACCACACAACCATTATTCTACTACAGGTCAGTCATAGTACCACACAACCATCATTCTACTACAGGTCAGTCATAGTACCACACAACCATCATTCTACTACAGGTCAGTCATAGTACCACACAACCATCATTCTACTACAGGTCAATCATAGTACCACACAACCATCATTCTACTACAGGTCAGTCATAGAACCACACAACCATCATTCTACTACAGGTCAGTCATAGAACCACACAACCATCATTCTACTACAGGTCAGTCATAGAACCACACAACCATCATTCTACTACAGGTCAGTCATAGAACCACACAACCATCATTCTACTACAGGTCAATCATAGAACCACACAACCATCATTCTACTACAGGTCAGTCAGTCCTCTGTAGTTTAGTTGGTAGAGCATGGCTCTTGCAACACCAGGATAGTGGGTTCAATTCCTGGGACCACCAATACGTACACAATGCATGACTAAGTCTCTTTGGATAAAAGCGTCTGCTAAATGGCATATATTATCATATTATAGTCAGTCACAGTACCCTGCCTCAGCCGATGGTGTTGAAGGTTTGAATTTTCATACTCTGTCATTCCATTCCTCTCTGCTCTCTCCCCACACTTTCCTCTCCCTCAGGTACATAGATAAGTCAGTGGAGGAGCTGGATGAGGAGGTGGAGTATGACATTGATGAGGAGGACTATATCTGGCTGGACATCATGAATGACAAGCGGCGTAGTGACGGGGTGACGCCCATCCCCCAGGAGGTGTTTGAGTACCTCATGGACCGGCTGGAGAAAGAGTCCTACTTCGAGAGCCACAACAAGGTGACACTCTCGCTCTCTCGCTCTCGCTCGGCCTGGCTCTGAGTGACAGATTTTGTATCATTCCAGCTTTTTTCCACCTTCTTTCCAGACATGATGTTGACTTGCTTTATCTGTCACCTACTGTTGGGTGTGTGGTGTACTGTATTGAGTGAGCAGTAGGATGTAAAATGGCATTAGCTGTGTGAATCTGTTCCCCTAAATAGTTATCCCTTTACTTACCCTCTTGTCCATTTTCTACTCCACCTTTCCCCTCCTCTCTCAGACGGACCCCAGCGCCCTGATCGACGAGGACGCCGTCTGCTGCATCTGTAACGACGGCGAGTGTCAGAACAGCAACGTGATCCTGTTCTGTGATATGTGTAACCTGGCCGTGCACCAGGAGTGTTACGGCGTGCCCTACATCCCTGAGGGCCAGTGGCTGTGTCGCCGCTGCCTCCAGTCCCCCAGCCGCGCCGTCGATTGTGCCCTCTGCCCCAACAAGGGTGGGGCCTTTAAACAGACGGACGATGCACGCTGGGCCCACGTGGTGTGTGCACTCTGGATTCCCGAGGTGAGAGTGTGTGTGTGTGTGTGGGGGGGGTGGGTTGAGTTAGGAGTGTGTGTGTGTGTGGGGTTAGGAGTGTGTGTGGGGGTAGGAGTGTGTGTGTGAGGGTAGGAGTGTGTGTGAGGGTAGGGGTGTGTGTGTGTGTGTGTCAGGGTAGGAGTGTGTGAGGGTAGGGGGATGTGTGTGTGTGTGCTTGAATGTATTTGACAAAGTTTTGATGCTGTTCATGTCTCTAGTCTGTCCTGTTGACAGTCCTTTTGCAATGAATGTGAATCTCCTCATCCCTTCCTCTCTCTCCTTCTCTCTCCCCAGGTGTGTTTTGCCAACACAGTCTTCCTGGAGCCCATCGACAGCATCGAGCACATCCCCCCGGCGCGCTGGAAGCTCACCTGCTACATCTGCAAGCAGCGCGGCTCAGGGGCCTGCATTCAGTGCCACAAGGCCAACTGCTATACAGCCTTCCACGTGACCTGTGCCCAGCAGGCCGGCCTCTACATGAAGATGGAGCCCGTCAGGGAGACCGGCGCCAATGGCACCTCATTCAGCGTCCGCAAGACCGCCTACTGCGACATCCACACCCCGCCCGGCTTAGCACGCCCCCTCGGAGGGGTGGGAGGGGCTAGCATGGGCTCCTCCCATAGTGAAGGCGAGCTGGAAGAGGACGATGAGCCCAGTATAGGTCACGATGACGACACCAAGGGCTGGAGCTCAGAGCGGGCAAAGAGGGCCAAGGCCAAGTCCAGACTGAAGATGAAGAGAGCCAGGAAGATACTGGCTGAGAAGAGGAACGCTGCGCCCGTGGTGTCTGTGCCCTGTATACCCCCACACAGGTACTCAATCACTTACTCACACATACTCACTGCAGACACAAAGGCATACAGATTCAGACCTCACATACTCTCCCAGTCTCTTCAGTCCTACCATCTTCCCTATGTGTTCCTCCCCAGGCTCAGTAAAATCACCAGTAACCTGACAGTGCCCAGGAAGAGCCAGTTTATGCAGCGACTGCACAGTTACTGGACCCTGAAGAGGCAAAGCCGGAATGGTGTCCCTCTGCTGCGCCGGCTCCAGACCCACCTGCAGTCACAGCGCAACACTGAGCAGCTACAGCCACAGCCTCAGGCGCCGCAGTCGCAGGTTAC
This sequence comes from Salvelinus fontinalis, assembly GCF_029448725.1. Lineage (NCBI taxonomy): Eukaryota > Metazoa > Chordata > Actinopteri > Salmoniformes > Salmonidae > Salvelinus > Salvelinus fontinalis. The sequence goes on from NC_074672.1 coordinate 28,314,037, forward strand.
CACGTTAACCACCACACAGTCTCTGTCTGGTGTTGTTATCACAGCGGTAGGGAGAATACTACTAGAAGCTCTGCATGTGTTTGGACTGAAGTGTGCCGGCTTTTCAGAGAGAGAAGGAAAGAGGGAGTGTGTGCTCTGTTTATGTAAATGCTAAGGTTGCATTGTCTCAGGCGATTGCTTTGTTTGATTTTGCTGTGATGTAGTGGGTGTGGTGCTTCGTCCTGATTTAACTATGTAGGCTTGCTGGTGTGTAACACTGCCAAACTAACCAGTTTGTGTGTGTTTATTTTGCGTGTGTGTGTCTTTGTTGGTGTTATATTGCCAATCTAATGTGTGTGTGTGTGTGTGTGTGTGTGCGTGTGCGCGTGTGCGTGTGCGCGTGTGTGTGTTGGGGCCCCAGAGGGACAGTGAGGAGAATAACTTGGCTCTGAAGGAGCAGCTGAAAGCATGGCAGAGACTGAGACATGACCTGGAGAGAGCCAGACTACTGGTGGAGCTCATCCGCAAGAGAGAGAAACTCAAGAGAGAGACGGTGAGACACGCACACACTCCTCACATCCTTACTTCATGCACACACTCCTCACATCCTTACTTCACGCACACACTCCTCACATCCTTACTTCACGCACACACTCCTCACATCCTTACTTCACGCACACACTCCTCACATCCTTACTTCACGCACACACTCCTCACATCCTTACTTCACGCACACACTCCTCACATCCTTACTTCACGCACACACTCCTCACATCCTTACTTCACGCACACACTCCTCACATCCTTACTTCACGCACACACTCCTCACATCCTTACTTCACGCACACACTCCTCACATCCTTACTTCACGCACACACTCCTCACATCCTTACTTCACGCACACACTCCTCACATCCTTACTTCACGCACACACTCCTCACATCCTTACTTCACGCACACACTCCTCACATCCTTACTTCACGCACACACTCCTCACATCCTTACTTCACGCACACACTCCTCACATCCTTACTTCACGCACACACTCCTCACATCCTTACTTCACGCACACACTCCTCACATCCTTACTTCACGCACACACTCCTCACATCCTTACTTCACGCACACACTCCTCACATCCTTACTTCACGCACACACTCCTCACATCCTTACTTCATGCACACTTTTGTATATTGGCACATGAACACACACTTGACATCTGGCAGTTTGCATAGTGAGCAGGTGTGCTTACACATGTTGATCTGTCTGTGTGTTCAGATCAAGGTGCAGCAGATGGCGCTAGAGATGCAGCTGACTCCCTTCCTGGTCCTGCTGAGGAACACACTGGAACAGCTACAGGACAGAGACACCAGCAACTTCTTCACTGAGCCTGTCCCCCTGGCCGAGGTAACTCACACACACACACACTCTGACACCCCGTTGTGTTATCTCACACATACTGTGGCTGGTGGGGTTTAACCGCTAACCTCTCTCTCCTCAGGTGCCAGACTACCTGGACCACATCGAGAGGCCCATGGACTTCCAGACCATGTGGAACCTACTAGAGGCTCACCGCTACCTCAGCTTCGAAGCATTTGAGGCAGACTTCGGCCTCATCGTCAACAATTGCCTCAAATACAACGCCAAGGACACAGTGTTCTACCGCGCTGCTTTGCGCCTCCGGGAGATGGGTGGGACCGTGATCAGGACTGCCCGCAGACAGGCAGAGCGAATCGGCTTGAACTATGACACAGGTATGCACCTCCCTCGAGAGCCCAGCCCGGACAGCCAACGTGACAGAGAGAGAGACCGAGAGAGGGACAGGGACCAGGAACGAGAGAGGGACAGGGACCAGGAACGAGAGAGGGACGGAGACGGAGACAGGCCCCTGTCTTCCAATGAGGATGGTGAGTGGCTTAGAGTCCTGTATTATCACCAAATGTTCTACTCCCGCCTTCTCCTTTTCTTACAGTTGTACTCTTCCACTTAACTTATTATGTTGCTCTATAGCCGTGTGGGATTCTGTAGTTGTTAAATTTCTCTCTGTCCCTTAGACCTGCTCTTACCAGAGAACCGGCGGCGGCTGCCATTGGAGGAGCAGCTGTGTTTCCTTCAGGCGCGCTTTGATGAGGTCAGCTCAGGGAAGCACAGCATTGGTCGGTCACGGCGTGCCAAAGCCCTGAGGAAAGAAATGACGGTCATCAAGAGGAAACTTGCCCACCAGAGAGAGGGAGGCTCGGGCATGGGGGGCAGGGACTCAGGGGGCGGGGGGGACAGGGGACCATCCCTCCCCCATCACCCCTCATCCACAGGACGCCACGACGAGGGGGAAGAGAGCAGCAGTCAGGAGATCAGTGGCAAGGGTGAGACTGAGGGGATATCTACACTAAGCTCAGTGTACACGCTCCAGAATTCATTTACAAATTGATCTCACATAGGCCTAGCCATACTTATCATGTCTAACTCTCATTATGTTAGATTTATGAAGTAACATTTTCAGTCTCTGACTCCCTGCTTCTCCTTCCTCCTCTCTCTCTGCAGATTTAAGTGCATTGTCCTCGGCTCTAGCTCCAGAGGTGGGACGTCGTACCTCTGTCCTCTTCTCCAAGAAGAACCCCAAAATGGCCGGACCCCCCAAGAGGCCGGGCCGTCCCCCTAAGAACAGAGACGCGGGACACGGAGGGGCAGGGGTGAGCCCCAGTCCAATAGGTCCCCCTCAGCTGGCCCTCTTGTCTCCCCCTCGGCAGAGGAAGAGACCCCACAGCAGCTCCAGCTCCGAGAGCGACAGTGATATCGACAACCTCCTCCCGAGTAAGACACACACACACACACGCACAATCAAACCAATCACATACACAATCACACTAGGTCTGTAACAACATTGTTACATTGTCATTACTCTTATCTTTTAATGGTTACGACGCTCTAAGGTCAGCCTAGTAACTGTAACGGTTATGGCGGTATCTCCTAGGCCTGCCCACTAACGGTTTTGGCGGGGCCAACCAGCCGGTGACGGAGAGTTTTCGGGTGTACAGGAACGAGAGGAGCCTTCCTCGATCCAGCTCTGACTCTGAATCCACCACCAGCAGCAGCAGTAGTGCTGCCTCTGACAGAACCAGGTAATTATAGACACACACTGTGGTATTTATACACGGCCACATAGTCAAACACAACTGCACTGTCTATGATGCACACATTTGGTTTAGGATGAATGAATAACTCTCTTTTTGTCTTTCTGTCTCTCGCCCTCTTTCTCTCTCTCTCTCAGTACCACTCCGTCTAAGCAGGGCCGGGGGAAGCAGTCGTTCTCTCGTTCAACCTTCCAGGAGGACAGCAGTGAGGAGACATCAGGGACAGAGAACGACTCCTACTCTGTGGGAGGGTCACGCAGCGTCTCACACTGTGAGTGCCACACATACATGCATAGGCATGCATGCACTTACCTGTCTTTGTCAATCTCATCTATCGTGCCACCTCTACCTCTCATTTTCCCAAAGTGTATGTGTTTAGGAGGTATACACAGTGCCTTTGGAAAGTATTCAGACCCCTTCACTTTTTCCACATTTTGTTACGTTACAGCCTTATTCTAAAATTGTAAATAGTTTTTTTCCCCTCATCAATCTACACACAATACCCATAATGACAAAGCAAAAACAGGAATTGAAAACTGAAATATGACATTTGCATAAGTATTCAGACTCTTTACGCTGTACTTTGTTGAAGCACTTTTGGCAGCGATTACAGCCTCGAGTCTTTGGTATGATGCTGCAATCTTGGCACACCTGTATTTGGGGAGTTTCTCCCACTCTTCTCTGCAGATCCTCTCAAACTCTGTCAGGTTGGTTGTGGAGTGTCGCTGCACAGCTATTTTCAGGTCTCTCCAGAGATGTTCGATCAGGTTCAAGTCCGGGCTTTGGCTGGGCCATTCAAGGACATTCAGAGACTTGTCCCGAAGCCACTCCTGCGTTGCCTTGGCTGTGTGCTTAGGGTCATTGTCCTGTTGGAAGGTGAACCTTCGCTCCAGTCTGAGGTCCTAAGCTTTTACTGAGGAGTGGCTTCCGTCTGGCCACACTACCATAAAGGGAGGACTGGTGGAGTGTTGCAGAGATGGTTGTCCTTCTGGAAGTTTCTCCCATCTCCTCAGAGGAACTGAGCTCTGTCAGAGTGACCATCGGGTTCTTGGCCACCTCCCTGACCAAGGCCCTTCTCTCCCCATTGCTCAGTTTGGCCGAGTGGCCAGCTCTAGGAAGAGTCTTGGTCGTTCCAAACTTCTTCCATTTAAGAATGATGCAGGCCACTGTGTTCTTGGGGACCTTCAATGCTTCAGAAATGTTTTGGTACCCTTCCCCAGATATGTTCCTTCGACACAATCCTGTCTCAGAGCTCTACGGAAAATTCCTTCAACCTCTTGGCTTGGATTTTGCTCTGCCGTGCACTGTCAACTGCGGGACCTTATATAGACAGGTGTGTGCCTTTCCAAATCATCAAGTTGTAGAAATCTCAACAATGATCAATGGAAACAGGAAGAACCTGAGTTAAATTTCGAGTCTCATAGCAAAGGGTCTGAATACTTATGTAAATAAGGTATTTCAGTTTAGATTTTTTTTAAATAAATTAGCAAAAATGTCTAAACCTGTTTTCGATTTGTCATAATGGGTTATTGTGTGTAGATTTTCGAATAAGGCTAATGTAACAAAATGTGGAAAAAGTCAAGGGGTCTGGATAGTTTCCGAACACACTGTATGTGTGTGATTCTGATGTATTGGGTGTTTCTCTCAGTAGGGTGGGGCCGGGGCCGATCAGGTTGTAGGACGCCATCAGATGACTACTCTTCCCTTGATGCTCTGGACCTGGTGTGGGCCAAGTGTAGAGGCTATCCTTCATACCCTGCTTTGGTAATCCAGCCATGGATGTACACACACATACACACACATTAGGATAAACGATGGTTGAAATTTCCACCACAAGTTGCTAGTATTTCATACCAACCAATACCATAAAAGTTTAAACTATTGCATTTACTTGTCCTGTACCCTCCCTCTAACCCTTTCCCTCCCCCTGTAGATCATAGATCCTAAAATGCCCAGTGAGGGGGTATTCCACAGAGGGGTTCCTATCCCCGTGCCCCCTCTGGATGTCCTGAAGCTGGGGGAGCAGATGACCCAAGAGGCCCGGGAACACCTCTTCCTGGTACTCTTTTTCGACAACAAGAGAACCTGGTCAGTACACTGTCTCTCTCTCAGTCCTCTGTGTTTGTCTTTCTCTGCCCCTCGCTCTCTCTTCCCCCGCTCTCTTCTTCCCTCCCTCTTTCTCTCTCTCCTCTCTGTCTTTGTTCTCACTCATTTCCCCCCTTCTCTCTCCCATGTGAACCTCTATTCCTCTCTCTATTCCTCTCTAGTGGAGAAGTGTTGTTTTGAAGGCTTCTCCTACTATATCCCAGTGGAGGCAGAGGAGAACCCAGAATCAGAGTGTAGCAGCAAACCTCATTCTGTAGTCAACAATGTGCAGCTCAGCAGCATTAAATAATTTCAAAAGGCTGTTTGCACGTAGTACAAGAGCAAAGGATGGTTTTGTTTTTACATAGAAATGCAAGAAAGAAAAAAAATCCATCTCTCGCTAGCAGAAGTGGGTCAGGAGTGATTGAAGAGGACGCTTTGAGAGAGAACAAAGAGAGAGAAAATACACTTTGTTTTAGGTCACAGCAGTTAGTGCTGCACTGTGGGTGTGGGTGGATAATAATTACCTGTGAGAAAGTGTTTCTAACCCTGTGTGTGTGTGTGTGTGTGTGTGTGTGTGTGTGTGTGTGTGTGTGTGTGTGTGTGTGTGTGTGTGTCTGTGTCTGTGTCTGTGTCTGAAGGCAGTGGCTGCCGCGTTCTAAGCTGGTTCCTCTGGGGGTGGACCGGGAGCTGGACAAGGAGAAGATGCTGGAGGGAAGGAAGTCCAACATCCGCAAGTCAGTGCAGGTGGCCTACCACCGCGCCATGCAGCACCGCAACAAGGTCCAGGGAGACCCCAGCAGCGACACCAGCGACAGCGACTGAGCACTCGCACACATATGCACGGGCTGCACACTCACACAGATATGCCCAACACACACACACACACGTCTTTGCTGGCCTCCCCAGGTATTGATAGGGTATTGGTTTCAGATCTGTGGGTTTTGAGCTACCCTGTGGCCTTGGACAGCCTAGTACCCAGCACACAGAACAATATGCCAGTAATACCTATTGGAAAGCACATGTAACACTCTCTTTCCAACACACACACACACACACACACACGTTGTTGGCACACACAGTGGTATTTAATCTGAGATGTAAAATATGTATTTAAGAGAATTGAAACAAAAAGCTATTAAGAAAAAATGATATTCCCAGAATCATGATTGGGAATTGTCCTTCTATATGGTTGATGAGTGTTTACCAGCGACTGAAGAACATGGGCTCGCATCACACAGATATGCACACACACACACACACACACACACACACACACACACACACACACACACACACACACATATACATATATATTTATATATATATATATATACACACACACACACACAGTTGAAGTTTACATACACTTAGGTTGGAGTCATTAAAACTTGTTTTTCAACCACTCCACACATTTCTTGTTAACAAACTATAGTTTTGACAAGTCGGTTAGGACATCAACTTTGTGCATGACACAAGTAATTTTTCCAACAATTGTTTACAGACTGATTATTTCACTATTTCAGTGTACCACAATTCCAGTGGGTCAGAAGTTTACATACACTAAGTTGACTGTGCCTTTTAAATAGCTTGGAAAATTCCAGAAAATTATGTCATGGCTTCTGATAGGCTAATTGACATAATTGAGTCAGTTGTAGGTGTACCTGTAGATGTATTCCAAGGCCTACCTTCAAACTCAGTGCCTCTGCTTGACATCATGGGAAAATCAAAAGAAATCAGCCAAGACCTCAGAAAAAAAATTGTAGACCTCCACAAGTCAATTTCCAAACGCCTGAAGGTACCACGTTCATCTGTACAAACAATAGTACGCAAGGATAAACACCCTGGGACCACGCGAAAAGTGCAAATCATTCCCAGAACAGCAAAGGACCTTGTGAAGATGCTGGAGGAAACGGGTAGAAAAGTATCGACATGACCTGAAAGGCCGCTCAGCAAGGAAGAAGCCACTGCTCCAAAACCGCCATAAGAAAGCCAGACTACGGTTTGCAACTGCACATGGGGACAAAGATCGTACTTTTTGGAGAAATGTCCTCTGGTCTGATGAAACAAAAATATAACTGTTTGGCCATAATGACCATTGTTATGTTTCTAGGAAAAAGGGGGAGGCTTGCAAGCCGAAGAACACCATCCTAACCGTGAAGCACGGGAGGTGGCAGTAACATGTTGTGGGGGTGCTTTGCTGCAGGAGGGAAGTAGTGCACTTCACAAAATAGATGGCATCATGAGGTGGGAAAATCATTTGGATATATTGAAGCAACATCTCAAGACATCAGTCAGGAAGTTACAGCTTGGTTGCAAATGGATCTTCCAAAAGGACAATGACCCCAAGCATACTTCCAAAGTTGTGGCAAAATGGCTTAACGACAACATAGTCAAGGTATTGGAGTGGCCATCACAAAGCCCTAACCTCAATCCTATAGAAAATGTGTGGGCAGAACTGAAAAAGTGTGTGTTCCGAGTAAGGAGGCTTACAAACCTGACTCAGTTACACCAGCTCTGTCAGGAGGAATGGGCCAAAATTCACCCAACGTATTGTGGCAAGCTTGTGGAAGGCTACCCTAAACGTTTGCCCCAAGTTAAACCATTTTAAACGCAATGCTACCAAATACTAATTGAGTGTATGTAAACTTCTGACCCATTGAGAATGTGATGAAAGAAATAAAAGCTGAAATAAATCATTCTCTCTATTATTATTCTGACATTTCACATTCTTAAAATAAAGTGGTGATCCTATCCTTTTACTAGGATTAAATGTCAGGAATTGTGAAAAACTGTGTTTAAATGTATTTGGCAAAGGTGTATGTAAACTTCCGACTTCAACTGTACATTCAAACAGGGCAATGCATATGCACACACACACATCCACACACCCTATGGTATGCACTTATGGTTCCACAGTATCACTGGTCCAACACCCTCTCTACACAACTCCCTCTGCCCGCCCCCTCGGATCCCCGTGTCCAATCACGGCTTAGTGGAGCACGGTGTTGGCCGGCATGGCCAATCGACTGTAAGCAAAGCAGCTTCCTCTGTTATTTATTCCGTCTCCCAAGGACCTCCCGTCTTCTTCTCTCTACTAGTCTGACGGACTGTCTCCACAACATTGCATTGCGCAGTCGTTTCCTCCACTCTTCCGTATGTGTTTATTTTGTTTCTTTAGTTTACGTCTCTTTTTGTTCTTGTCTGTTTGTACTATTCTGGCCGCTGGCGAATAATGAAGACTAATGTAAATGTGATGAGAAACACACGCCAGCCTCACTGTCTGTTCTAGTCTCGGGCCAATGGCTTTAGAACTTTTTATATATACAGATTACATAAAATAGAAGTTTAATAAAATAATTGAGTTTTGTACACCATGGTCCTGGTCAGCTCTCTTTTGCCTGTGTTTGTGCATCTGTGTTTGTCTGTGTATGTGTGTGTACAACAATGCTGCCTTTCTGTTAAATTCAAAGGTTCTCTCATTCAAAATATTTTTGCAGATATGATATGTAATCACATTGAATTACATGAGTACATACAGCAGGGCCTGGACTTGTTGCGCAACCTTCATTACCCAGTTGTAAAAATGAAGTTATGTGGAATACCCCTGTGTGTTCTAAGGAAGCCATGTTCTGCCTTTCAACCAGGATGAATCATGAGTGAGTTTATTTAGTTACCACCATAACTGGGAGAAAAGGCTCAATATTAGTATAACTTTATCTATTTCCCGTATATCTGACATTTTATCCGAAGATCCAGATACACATGTTCCTAATTTCATATGGAGCTAGGATATTCTCCGTAATGGGACAGTTTCTACATGCATCCAATCTGGACCTCAGAAATCTCTTAGCTACCATATCAATCCAGGTAAATGCAGTTGAAGTCGGAAGTTTGCATACACTTAGGTTGGAGTCATTAAAACTCGTTTTTCAACCACTCCACAAATTTCTTGTTAACAAACTATAGTTTTGACAAGTCGGTTAGGACATCAACTTTGTGCATGACACAAGTAATTTTTCCAACAATTGTTTACAGACAGATAATTTCACTTATAATTCAATGTATCACAATTCCAGTGGGTCAGAAGTTTACATACACTAAGTTGACTGTGCCTTTAAACAGCTTGGAATATTCCAGAAAATTATGTCATGACTTTAGAAGCTTCTGATAGGCTAATCGACATAATTTGAGTCAATTGGAGGTGTATCTGTGGATGTATTTCAAGGCCTACCTTCAAACTCAGTGCCTCTTTGCTTGACATCATGGGAAAATCAAAAGAAATCAGCCGACATCAGAAAAACATTTTTAGACCTTCACAAGTCTGGTTCATCCTTGGGATTCATTTCCAAACGCCTGAAGGTACCACGTTCATCTGTACAAACAATAGTACGCAAGTATAAACACCATGGGACCACGCAGCCGTCATACCGCTCAGGAAGGAGACGCGATCTGTCTCCTAGAGATTAACGAACTTTGGTGCGAAAAGTGCAAATCAATCCCAGAACAACAGCAAAGGACCTTGTGAAAATGTTGGAGGAAAGAGGTACAAAAGTATCGATATCCACTGTAAAACAAGTCCTATATTGACATAACCTGAAAGGCGCTCAGCAAGGAAGAAGCCCCTGCTCTAAAACATCACAACAAAAGCCAGACTACAGTTTGCAACTGCACATGGGGACAAAGTTCGTACTTTTTGGAGAAATGTCCTCTGGTCTGATGAAACAAAAATATAACTGTTTGGCCATAATGTTTGGAGGAATGTTTGGAGGAAAAAGGGGGAGGCTTGCAAGCCGAAGAACACCATCCTAACCGTGAAGCACGGGAGGTGGCAGTCATGTTGTGGGGGTGCTTTGCTGCAGGAGGGACTAGTGCACTTCACAAAATAGATGGCATCATGAGGTGGGAAAATCATTTGGATATCTTGAAGCAACATCTCAAGACATCAGTAAGGAAGTCACAGCTTGGTCGCAAATGGGTCTTCCAAATGGACAATGATCCCAAGCATACTTCTAAAGTTGTGGCAAAATGGCTTAACGACAACAAAGTCAAGGTATTGGAGTGGCCATCACAAAACCCTGACCTCAAACCTATAGAAAATGTGTGGGCAGAACTGAAAAAGTGTGTGTGAGCAAGGAGGCCTACAAACCTGACTCAGTTACACCAGCTCTGTCAGGAGGAATGGGCCAAAATTCACCTAACATATTGTGGAAAGGATGTGAAACCCTAAACGTTTGACCCAAGTTAAACTATTTAAAGGGATTTCACGACTGGGCATACCCACCTGGGAGCCAGGTCGTTTTCCCCCACAAAAAGGCCTAATTACAGACAGAAATACTCCTCAGTTTCATCAGCCATCCACATGGTTGCAGGTGGCTTAAGGTAGAGAAATGAACATTCAATTCTCTGGCAACAGCTCTGGTGGACATTCCTGCAGTCAGCATTCCAACTGCACGCTCCCTCAAAACTTGAGACATCTTTGGCATTGTGTTGTGTGACAAAACTGCACATTTTAGAGAGGCCTTTTATTGTCCCCAGCACAAGGTGCGCCTGTGAAATGATCATGCTGTTTAATTAGCTTCTTGATATGCCACACCTGTCAGGTGAATGGATTATCTTGGCAAAGGAGAAATGCTCACTAACAAGGACGTAAACAAATGTGTGCACAACATTTGAGAGAAATAAGCTTTTTGTATGTAATGAACATTTCTAGGATCTTTTATTTCAGCTCATGAAACATGGGACCAATGCTACATGTTGCGTTTAGTTCAGTATATTTAACAGAAAATAAAAATGGATGGATGAGATGGGTGCAGATTGGGTCTTCATGTCAGTGGTGGTCCCTCGCAGTCCAGACCCAACGTGGTGGTAGTGTCGGACTGTGATCCACTCCAAACTGTAAATGCATAAATCATTAATAATTTCACACAATCATACCACAAGGTAGCTACTCTACCGTCTTCATTCATGATGAGAAAACTATCTGGAACAAGCTAGCTAGCTAGCTAAGTTAGTTAGCTAGCTAGCTTATACGAACCAGTAATACAAAATACACCTAAACTTTTTAAAACGTTAGCTGTCACCTTGAGGCTTGATAGGGGGTAAAAATGTTTTGCCTGAAAGTAAGGCAATTTTGTTGTTAGCTGGCTAGGCTACCAGTTAGCTTTTGCCCCCTATCAAGCCTCGCTAGTTAGCCCTACTGGCTGCTGGCCAAATTAGCAAATTATTTTGATTGTAGTTATTAAGATAAATAAAACATCTCAAATTAGCTACTCAGTTTTGCATTAACTTATTTGAGGTATTTTCTGAACAGCTTCTCACTTCTTTGTTTCTCCAGTTGGGAGTTCAACACACTCATTTGTGGTGCCCAAATAAAAAAATGACAGTTGGAACTCCACAGAAGAAAAGAGTGATTATTGTTGCTAGGCTACCAGTTACAGTGCTGGCCAAATTAGCTAACTTTCTTGTTTCTAGTTATTAAGATATATAAAACATCTCAAATTAGCTATTCAGTTTTGCATTAACTTATTTTAGGTATTTTCTGAACAGCTTCTCACTTTGTTTCTCCAGTTGAAATGGACCCTTTTTTCCCAGTGCATGCCTAACATACAGTACACTCCCCCTGACCTCTTTCATTGTGTGTCTCTCTCTCTGTCTGCCTATCACTCACACACTGACGCACTGAGAGATGACAGGACGTCTAAACTAGGCCATTGGAGCAGGTACAACTGGTTAGCATTTCCTGTTAAAACTAGGCATTCCTTCGCTCTAGGCCCGCTATATCGTGTCAGATATACAGTCTTTCAAAACACAGTCTTACAGGGACATTCAGATTATCTTTTCGATAAGTAGGGATGGACTTGTAGCCACATGCAATGTATCACAGTAGAAATCACCAAGACTTGTCCCCCCATGCCCTGCATATTGTTTCTTATCAGCATGTGTGGGCATATGTGTGTCATATTTTCTTTACAGGTTAAAGATCCCCCAGCCACCCAGATCACCCACTCAACTTCACAGGTTAAAGATCCCCCAACCACCCAGATCACCCACTCAACTCAACTTCACAGGTTAAAGATCCCTCAACCACCCAGATCACCCACTCAACTCAACTTCACAGGTTAAAGATCCCCAGCCACCCAGATCACCCACTCAACTCACTTCACAGGTTAAAGATCCCCAGCCACCCAGATCACCCACTCAACTCAACTTCACAGGTTAAATATCCACAGCCACCCAGATCACCCACTCAACTTAACTTCCCTTAGTATTTCCATTCAGGCTAAAGACTCACAGATAACTAGACAGCCCACTTCTCTGAAGATCTCTGTTTTCTGCCCTAAACCCCCCACTCCTGTTTACAGTCATATAGAGAATGAGTGGGAGCTGGAAGAACTGATAGATACCACCCAGTAGTTTGGTGAAAGGACACATGACATGAGAGATAAGCTCAGGATGTCGACACTGTTGTTTTTCTTCATGACAGTTCATGAGGTCTTTGATCTCTCCATGCAAACATACACCCTGCTACCATTTCCACAACAGTTCTGTGTGTGTGCGTGTGTGTGTGTGTGTGTGTGTGTGTGTGTGTGTGTGTGTGTGTGTGTGTGTGTGTGTGTGTGTGTGTGTGTGTGTGTGTGTGTGTGTGTGTGTGTGTGTGTGTGGAAACATTAGAACGTAAGCCTGTGTTGTAATGTTCTCTCACAGCAGTAATAGCCTATCCTGAAGTGAAACTCAAAGGGTTGGGTGTCTGAAAACACTCAACAGTGTTTGTCTACTAGCTGTTGGAACTAGGGTATGACGCTACAAGCTGGGCACACCTATAATTGGGGAGTTTCTCCCATTCTTCTCTGCAGATCCTCTTAAACTCTGTCAGGTTGGATGGGGAGCGTCGCTGCACAGTTATTCTCAGGTCTCTCCAGAGATGTTAGATCTGGTTCAAGTCCAGGCTCTGGCTGGGTCACTCAAGGACATTCAGAGACTTGTCCTGAAGCCACACCTGCGTTGTCTTGGCTGTGTGCTTAGGGTCGTTGTCTTTTTGGAAGGTGAACCTTCGCCCAAGTCTGAGGTCCTGAGTGCTCTGGAGCAGGTTTTCCTCAAGGATCTCTCTGTACTTTGCTCCGTTCATCTTTCCTTCTATGCTGACTAGTCTCCCAGTCCCTGTCGCTGAAAAACATCCCCACAGCATGATGCTACCAGCACCATGCTTCACTGTAACAGTGGTGTCAGGTTTCCTCCAGATGTGCCCCTTGATATTCAGGCCAAAGAGTTCAATCTTAGTTTCACCCGACCAGAGAATCTTGTTTCTCATGGTCTGAGAGTTCTTTAGGTGCTTCTTGCCAAACTCCAAGTGGTGTGTCATGTGCTGTCACATATGCTCCCTCTCTGGCTTCTAGGTCACCACGCTGCTCGTTATGGTGCACACCTGTCACCAGTGTTACACGTTTAATGACACTCACCTGGACTCCATCACCTCTTTGATTACCTGCCCTATTTATGTCACTCCCTTTGGTTCCTTCCCCAGGCGTCATTGTTTCTGTTTCATGTCTGTGCGTTGTTTGTGTTTTCTTGTTTAATATTATGTTACGTTTACTTATGAAAACACTCACTCCCTGAACTTGCTTCCTGACTCTCAGCGCACATCATTACAGTGCCTTTTACTGAGGAGTGGCTTCCATCTGGCCACTCTACTATAAAGACCTGATTGGTGGAGTGCTGCAGAGATGGTTGTCCTTCTGGAGGTTTCTCCCATCTCCACAGAGGAACTCTGGAGCTCTTTCAGAGTGACCATCAGGGTCTTGGTCACCTCCCTGAACAAGGCCCTTCTCCCCCGATTGCTCAGTTTGGCTGGGCGGCCAGCTCTAGATCTGTGCCTCAACACAATCCTGTCTCTAAGTTCTACGGATAATTCCTTCGACCTTGTGGCTTGGTTTTGCTCTGACATGCACTGTCAACTGTGGAACCTTATATAGACAAGTGTGTACCTTTCCAAATCATTTCCAATCAATTGAATTTACCACAGGTATACTCCAATGAAGTTGTACAAACATCTCAAGGATGATCAATGGAAACAGGATGCACCTGAGCTCAGTTTTGAATCTCATAGGGAAGGGTCTGAATACTTTTATAAATAAGGTATTTCCGTTTTTTATTTTTAATAGATTTTCAAACATTTCTAAACCTGTTTTCGCTTTGTCATTATGGGGTATTATGTGTAGATTGATGAGGAAAACAATTCATTTAATCCATTTTAGAATAAGGCTGTAACGTAACAAAATGTGGAAAAAGGGAAGGGGTCTGAACACTTTCTGAATGCAGTGTATTGTGACAATCAGCACCACTATGAAACCTTTGTCCCAGTTAGAGACCCTGTTTGCCATCAACTACAGTTAACAATTAACACGTTATAGCGTGTGTTTGAGAGAGATAGAATTGAAAAAAATCGGACTATTTCTGTACAAAAACTAATAGACAGAAACCCACACATCATATATTGTTAGAAGACCTATAGATGGGTTCGTTAGCTGACTTCATGAAGACAATGTGTGCACTTCCAGGGGCAGAAGTCAGCGTGTTGTTGTGATTCTGGATGGCCAGATTGCTAGCAATAATGACAAGAAACTGCCATCTGGGGAATCGTAAGTGGCTCAATTCCGCTCGTTTCATATTAATACCAAATCTTGTTTTGAGGTGTTTTAACTGGCTAAAATTGGCTAGCTAGCTAACCAATAACTGTAATGATGTATTTGAGAGACAATAAGTCTTCATTGTGCAAATGTATTTATGTTTTCAATAAACATTGGAGACGAAATATAGCTTACATATTGTCAACAATCTATGCCAACCCTGTCTGTGTTGGCCCATAGTTGTGCATGACTCAGTTTTGTTGCTAAACAAGCAACAGTCTATATACCATTATAAACTGGGTGGTTCGAGCCCTGAATGCTGATTGGCTGACAACCATGGTATATCAGACTGTATACCATGGGTATGACAAAATATATATTTTTACTGCTCTAATTACATTGGTAACCCGTTTATAATAGCAATAAGGGACTTCGAGTGTTTGTGGTATATGGCCAATATACCACGGCTAAGAGCTGTATCCAGGCACTCTGCATTGAAGCAAGATGGCACCGACAGACATGGCAGCTCTGCTTCTAGCTCCTAAGCAACTTTACAGTATTTTGTTTCTTTTGTGTGTTATTTCTTACATTATTAGGATAGTTTTTTTGTATTACATACAAAGAACCAAGGGCTCTCTATGGTCAGGGCGTGACATGTTCACCCGACCTAGAATACCTCACAATCAAATGCGACCGTATTACCTCCCAAGATAATTATCTTTGGTTATAGTCACAGCCGTGTATATTTCCCCTCAAGCCGATACCACGACAGCCCTCAAAGAACTACACTGGACTTTATGTAAACTGGAAACCACATATCCTGAGGCCGCATTTAATGTAGATGGGGATTTTAACAAAGGAAATTTGAGGAAAATGATACAGAAGTTCTGTCAACACATGGACTGTAGTACTCGCTTAGGAAAAAACACTAGACCACTGCTATTTGCCTTTTCAAGATGCATACAAGGCCCTCCCCTGCTCTCCCTTCGACAAATCAGATCACGATTCAATTCTGCTCCTCCCTTCCTACAGGCAGAAACTCAAACAGGAAGTACCCATGCTAAGGTCTATTCAATGCTGGTTTGACCAATCGGAATCCATGCTTCAAGATTGTTTTGATCACGTGGACTGGGATATGTTCTGGGTGGCCTCTGAGAATAACATTGACGTTTACACGGACACGGTGACTGAGTTCATCAGGAAATGTATAGGGGATGTTGTTCCCACAGTGACTATTAAAACCTACCCAAACCAAAAACACTGCCCTATCCCATCTGGACAAGAGGCATACCTATGTCAGAATGTTGTTCATTGACTATAGCTCAGCCTTCAAAACCATAGTACCCTCCAGGCTCATCATTAAGCTTGGGGCCCTGGATCTGAACCCCGCCCTGTGCAACTGGGTCCTGGACTTCCTGACGGGCCGACCCCAGGTGGTGAAGGTAGGAAACAATAACTCCACTTCGCTGATCCTCAGCACAGGGGCCCCACAAGTGTGCGTGCTCAGCCCCTCCTGTACTCCCTGTTCACCCATGACTGCGTGGCCAGGCACACCTCCAAATCAATCATCAAGTTTGCAGATGACACAAGAGTAGTAGGCCTGATTACCAACAATGACGAGACAGCCTACATGGAGGATTTGAGGGCCCTGGGGCAGTGGTGCTAGGAGAATAACCTCTCCCTCAATGTCAACAAAACAAAGGAGCTGATTTGGGACTAAAGGAAACAGCAGAGGGAGCAAGCACCTAGGTGGAAAGCTTCAAGTTCCTCAGCGTACACATCACTGACAATCTGAAATGGTTCACCCACACAGACAGTGTGGTGAAGAAGGCGCAACAGCACCTCTTCAACCCCAGGAGGCTGAAGAAATTTGTCTTGGCACCTAAGACCCTCACAAACTTTTACAGATGCACAATTGAGAGCATCCTGTCGAGCTGTATCACTGCCTGGTATGGCAACTGCACTGCCCGCAACCGCAGGGCTCTCCAGAGGGTGGTGCAATCGTCTGTCCAATGCATCACCGGGGGCACATTGCCTGCCCTCCAGGACACCTACAGCACCCGATGTCACAGGAAGGCCAAAAACATAATGAAGGACATAAACCACCCGAGCCACGGCCTGTTCACCCTGCGATCATCCAGAAGGCGAGGACAGTACAGGAGCATCAAAGCTGGGACCGAGAGACTGAAAAACAGCTTCTATCTCAAGGCCATCAAACTGTTAAATAGCCATCACTAGCCGGCTATCACCCGGTTACTCAACCCTGCACCTTAGAGGCTGCTGCCCTATATACATAGACATGAAATCACTGACCACTTTAATAATGGAACACTATTCACTTTAATGTTTACATACTGCTTTACTCACCTCATATGTATATACTGTATTATATTCTATTCTATTCTACTGTATTTTAGTCAATGACACTCCGACATTGCTTGTCCTAATATTTGTTATATATTTCTTAATTCCATTTTTTTACTTTTAGATTTTTGTATTGTTGTCAATTGTTAGATATTACTGCACTGTTGGAGCTAGGAACACAACCATTTCGCTACACCCGCAATAACATCTGCTAAATATGTGTATGTGACCAATAAAATTTGATTTGATATTGGTCATATACCACACCTCCTCGTGCCTTATTGCTTAATTGGAAAACAACACATGAGCCTAACCAGAGGCTGCTGCAGGCATGGGGTGAATATTAACCTGAAGTTTTTTCAAATAATTTTCTATAAACAGCATACATCTGAAACTATTTTCAAATACTTCTTTCCAAACATTGTCAAATACCATAACCAAACAGACCAGGTTCAAATGCATGAGAGTATTTAAATATTTGTATTTCCACGTACTTCAAATAAAATAAAAAATATTTAAATATTTAGGGTGCGTTGGTAAATTCACTCTGGCCATCTATTCCGATTTACAGTGAAATGCTTACTTACAGGCTATAGTGCAAAAAAAGTGTAAGGTGAACAATAGGTAAGTAAAGAAATAAAACAACAGTAAAAAGAGGCTATAAACAGTAGCGAGGCTATTTCTTTTTTTTTTACCTTTATTTAACTAGGCAAGTCAGTTGAGAACAAATTCTTATTTTCAATGACGGCCTAGGAACAGTGGGTTAACTTCTACTTCCTCCCAATCCCGGATCCGGGAGCACCCCCATCAGTAAAAAAGCTGACTAGCATAGCCTAGCATAGCGTCACAAGTAAATACTAGCATCTAAATATCATTAAATCACAAGTCCAAGACACCAGATGAAAGATACACATCTTGTGAATCCAGCCATCATTTCTGATTTTTAAAATGTTTTACAGGGAAGACACAATATGTAAATCTATTAGCTAACCACGTTAGCAAAAGACACAACTTTTTTTTACTCCACCATTTCTTTCCTGCATAGGTAGCTATCACAAATTCGACCAAATAAAGATATAAATAGCCACTAACCAAGAAACACTTTCATGATGTGTGTCAGATGACAGTCTGATAACATATGCTATACGATAAATATGTTTTGTTAGAAAAATGTGCATATTTCAGGTAGAAATCATAGTTTACCATTGCAGCCACCATCACAACTCTCACCAAAGCAACTAGAATAACTACAGAGACCATTGTGTATTACCTAAATACTCATCATAAAACATTTCTTAAAAATACACAGCGTACAGCAAATGAAAGACAAACATCTTGTGAATCCAGCCAATATTTCAGATTTTCTAAGTGTTTTACAGCGAAAACACAATATAGCATTATATTAGCTTACCACAATAGCCAGAAACACAAGCCGTTTACCAGCAGCAAAGGTTAGCGATCGTAACATACAGGCAAAAGATATATAATTTTTGACTAACCTTCATAAACTTCTTCAGATGACAGTCCTGTAACATCATATTACACAATGCATATAGGGTTTGTTCGAAAATGTGCATATTTAGCGGCACAAATTGTGGTTATACAATGTGATTAGTGGCCAAACTTCAAGCAATCTGTCCGGCACCATCTTGGAGAGGCACCTATTCTAATCGATAACTAATCATAAACTTGACTAAAAAAGACAGGTTGGACAGCAAATGAAAGATACATTAGTTCTTAATGCAACCGCTGTGTTAGATTTTTAAAATTAACGTTACTACGCATACAGCGTGCGCTAAAGCGAGACCGCACTGAAATTCATGGCGGAATTATTGTTTAACATTTGTCAACATAAATACGAATTAACAGCATAAAGACTTCTTACTATTTGCTGAGCTTCCATCAGAATCTTGGGCAAGGTGTCCTTTCTCCAGAACAATCGTCTTTTGGTTGAAAGATGTCCTCTTCTCCTGTAGAAATAGCAGCTAACGCTAGCCATGCACCGGAGAGGTGTCCAACTCGCGATAGCGCGTGACAAAGAAACGCCAGAAAATCGCAATAAACTGATATAAACTGCTATAAGTCGGTTTAAATTAACTACCTTATGAAGTTTTTAAGACAAAAATCTAATTAAATCAGAGCCGGAGATATAGAACTGCTAAAACGAAAGCTTTTCAGGACGCCATTGTGATGTCCCCTCCTGCGTCAGGCCCCCCGTTGAAAAGGTTGGACCTTCCGTTCCATGAGGTTTTATAGTGCCCCAGATGGTGCAATCCACTCCATTCAAATTCTCACCGCTTACTGACATCTAGAGGAAGGCGTATGCAGTGCATGTAGCCCCATAGCTTACATGGGAATTTATAAACTGACCCTAGAACAGGGACCTCGATTTCATAAATCTCTCTTCCTGACAGGAAGTGTGCTGCAGAATGAGTTCTGTTTCACTCCGAGAAATAATTCAAACGGTTTTAGAAACTAGAGAGTGTTTTCTATTCAATAGTAATAATAATATGCATATTGTAGGAGCGAGAATTGAGTAAGAGGCAGTTTAATTTGGGAACGAATTTTTACAAAGTCGAAATGGCGCCCCCCTATTGACAAAAGGTTTAACTGCCTTGTTCAGGGGCAGAACAACAGATTTTTACCTTGTCAGCTCGGGGATTCGATCTTGCAACCTTCCGGTTCCTAGTCTAACGCTCTAACCAGTAGGCTACCTATAAAAGTAGCGAGGCTACATACAGACACCGGTTAGTCAGGCTGATTGAGGTAGTATGTATATGTAAATATGGTTAAAGTGACTATGCATATATGATGAACAGAGAGTAGCAGTAGCGTAAAAGAGGGGTTGGCGGGTGGTGGGTGGCGGGACACAATGCAGATAGCCTGGTTAGCTATTGTGCGGGAGCACTGGTTGGTCAGCCCAATTGAGGTAGTATGTACATGTAAATGTGGTTAAAGTGGCTATGCATATATGATAAACAGAGAGTAGCAGCAGCGTATTGGGGGGTTGAGGGGGGGGCACACAATGCAAATAGTCCAGGTAGCCATTTGATTACCTGTTCGGGAGTCTTATGGCTTGGGGGTAAAAACTGTTGAGAAGCCTTTTTGTCCTAGACTTGGCACTCCGGTACCGCCTGCCTTGCGGTAGTAGAGAGAACAGTCTATGACTGGGGTGGCTGGGGTCTTTGACAATTTTTAGGGCCTTCTTCTGACACCTCCTGGTGTAGAGATTCTGGATGGCAGGCAGCTTAGCCCCAGTGATGTACTGGGCCGTACGCACTACCCTCTGTAGTGCCTTGCGGTCAGAGGCCGAGCAATTGCCGTACCAGGCAGTGATGCAACCAGTCAGGATGCTCTCGATGTTGCAGCTGTAGAACCTTTTGAGGATCTCAGGACCCATGCCAAATCTTTTTAGTTTCCTGAGGGGGAATAGGCTTTGTTGTGCCCTCTCAACCTGCTCCACTACAGCCCCGTCGATGAGAATGGGGGCGTGCTCGGTCCTCCTTTTCCTGTCGTCCACAATCATCGCCTTAGTCTTGGTTACGTTGAGGGATAGGTTGTTATTCTGGCACCACCCGGCCAGGTCTCTGACCTTCCCCCTATAGGCTGTCTCATCGTTGTCGGTGATCAGGCCTACCACTGTTGTGTCATCTGCAAACTTAGTGATGGTGTTGGAGTCGTGCCTGGCCATGCAATCGTGGGGGAACAGGGAGTACAGGAGGGGACTGAGCACACACCCCTGTGGAGCTCCAGTGTTGAGGATCAGCGTGGCAGATGTGTTGCTACCTACCCTCACCACCTGGGGGCGGCCTGTCAGGAAGTCCAGGATCCAGTTGCAGATGGAGGTGTTTAGTCCCAGGATCCTTAGCTTAGTGATGAGCTTTGAGGGCACTATGGGGTTGAACGCTAAGCTGTAGTCAATGAGCTGTAGTCAATGAATAACTTTCTCACATAAGTGTTCCTTTTGTCCAGGTGGGAAAGGGCAGTGTGGAGTGCAATCCATCATCTGTGGATCTGTTTGGACGGTATACAAATTAGAGTTGGTCTAGGGTTTCTGGGATAATGGTGTTGATGTGATGTGTGCAAGAGTGCAGAATAACTGAAGAATTTACAACCGTGCAACACTCTCGTTGGATATGACCTAGTGTCAGTAAATGTAGGCAAAAAAGAACGTAATTAAATTGTTGCCAGCAGCACACTTACAGTCACCAACGTTCTAGAGAACATGAAAACAGCTTAACCAGCTCTGATAGAGCGAGTAAAATGGTCAGAGTGAGGTGGTCTCTCATTTGTTTCTGGAAGTAGCTAGCAAGCTAGCCAACTTTGGTCAGTTATCTTGGGTGCTTGATTGCCAGTTGTGAGGTCAGAACGCTCGGATCAACCGTAATCCTCGGCCAGAGCGTTCAGTGTGCGCTCTGAATTCCCTGAGAGCCGAAATGCTCTGAATTTACCAACGGACAATCTGACAACACTCTGAAATTACTAACGCCTAGAGCGCACTGAGCACACTCTGGCACTCCTGAGTGAATTTACGAACACACCCTTACTTCCAAATGTCTTAGAAAGTTACTGAATTACCCTAAATATAATTTGAACCAAGGTCTGTTTCACAAGGGGGACTGCAATGTTTGCCAATACACGTTTCCTTCTCGATGTCACGTTAAAAAATTACTATTTCTTAGCATATCATGACTGTTATTTCCTCATTGTTCGTAAAAATAAATATCAAACGAGTACACACTGCCTGAGGCAGCTGGAAAGGTGGAGCTGTACTAAACTACCCACTCACTCACTCAATACACAACTTAATACGCATGGAACAATTCTTAATGAGTCATTTTTTTTTACCGTTCTTATCATGTAGGCTACGTTTCCGTTTTCTTGGATTTCATTTCGTTGATTTTAATATGGAAGTAAGGCTAAACTATCGTTCTGCTGTTTTTTTGCGCATTTGCGTTTTTTTGTCCCTAGGGCCAAAGTTGTTCAAGCAACATTGGATAAGCCATGACTTTTTACATGTGCCTCTGTTGTGAGTAGGCTAGTGGTCATCCGTCATTATGATGAGACGCGGGAATGGACCTGCACTTGCTGTGCTCCTGCTCCTGTTGTGCCTGCTGCGGCTCCTGTGCGCCTCTGAGGAGAAAACACACGCCAGACTAAATGTCACCGAGGTAAGGGACTAATTCATACCGTCCTTGGGGCCCACCACCATGGACATAATGTAACTAATATGCAAAAGACACATTATACTCAGACTGTACGTAATGGAAATAATGTATTGGAACTTGATTAGCCTATGTGAACCTGTCCTGCATCAAGATTCACTTCACTAACCCAGTCTTTTTTTCTTCCTCCTTTTCTTTCTCTATTTCTCCACAATAGATTCAATACCAAATTGGTAAGTGTTACTTCAGTCCATGATCCCTATGGGATAACTCATTTTGTACACAATGTGAAGAGGAACCATTTCTTTGGCATTTTCAGACTTCACTTGCATACTTATTTTACTGCATATATTGTTTTGAGTGTCCATATGTTCTGTGTTTCTGTAGGTTCCAACTGGAACCCTGAGAGTCTTCCTCAGCTGAGTCTGTCCACTCTCGGGTTCTCTCCATCACAAGGCTCCTGTTTTGCCTGTGTCCATGTACGTGTCAGAATGAAAGCGGCAGGTAAGACTGTTTCCCATCCACAACCAATCTCTGTCTCTCCGCACCATCCTCATCCCCTTTAGAACTTTCCTCCATCCTTCCTCCTTTTATCTAAAGTCTCAGTCTCCCTTTCTCTGGCCTTGTGTTTGTTTCAGTCTATATCTTTCTTCCTTAACCTGACGTCCTCTCTTTCTCTCGTTCTACCTTTACTGCCATAATTCTTTCATCTGTCCTCTGTGTTCTTCTAGACTTCACTGGGACACTGACCATTGAATACCTGGAGCTGTCAACTAAAACTCACAGAACCATCTCGATAAAAAATGGAGTCAATAATGACACTTTACAGGTAACATTTCTTGAAATGGAACCCCTCTCCCTTTTAGTATTCTTCAGGAAGAGTTAAAAAGGATAAGATAGATGGATAAAATAAAATAAACTTTATTAATTTTTATTTTAAGTGGAGTGACCTGTTTCGATCCATCATAGTGGAAAAGACCAACATTAAGCGCTTACATCCCCATGACATTGGCCACATGATTGTGGTAAGATCTGATATTTTCATGCACGCACGCACACACGCACGCACGCACGCACGCACGCACGCACGCACGCACGCACACACACACACACACACACACACACACACACACACACAGTAGAATGATGAAAGTGTGCTTCTGATTATGTTGCTGTGTGTGTCTCTGCTGCCTTCCAGTGGGAGTTGGTGTATGACTGTTTCCCTGCTGACGCAGGGTGAGAGGTGTATGTGTCTTTGTCCTCTAAACCACAGAGACAGCACAGGTACATCGTACAGGAGGGCATCTGTCCAGGTAGTAATCTCACCTTTCACCTCCATCACTTATCCCCATCCCTCACCTGAGATGTGATGAGAATGACATCATAATACTAATCATACTATGACTCTGTCTGAGGGGATGCAGATTCAGATCCAGTACCAGAGTTTGATCTGTCTGTGGATGAGCTGGTTCGATCCCTCAATGTAACAGTAGCAACTGGAGACCACATATACCAACCGGCTCGCTCATCTGATGTATACACCAGGTTGTGCTACAGACACACAGATGCAGAATGCTCCAACCTTTCTGCTCTTTTTACTGTAAGCTCATTTGCGTGTTTGTATTGTGTGTGTGTGTGTGTGTGTGTGTGTGTGTGTGTGTGTGTGTGTGTGTGTGTGTGTGTGTGTGTGTGTGTGTGTGTGTGTGTGTGTGTGTGTGTGTGTGTGTGTGTGTGTGTGTGTGTGTGTGTGTGTGTGTGTGTGTGCTTGCACATGTGTGTCTGTGTGTATGGGTGCGTGCATGCGTGCATGTATAGAGGTGTGTTAAAAAGGTGAATGTTGTTTATAACATTCACTACATTTTAGAACAAACATTTTAGAACACCTACTCATTCATGGGATTTTCTTTATTTTTACTATTTTCTACATTGTAGAATAGTAGTGAAGACATCAAAACTATTAAATAACACATATGGAATCATGTAGTAACTAAAAAAGTGTTAAACAAATCAAAATATATTTTATATTTGAGATTCTTCAAATAGCCACCCTTTGCCTTGATGACAGCTTTGCACACTCTTGGCATTCTCTCAACCAGTTTCATGGTAGTCACCTGGAATGCATTTAAATTAATTAAGTGTGCCTTGTTAAAAGTTCATTTGAAGAATTTCTTTCCTTCTTGATGGGTTTGAGCCAATCAGTTGTGTTGTGACAAGGTAGGGGTGGTAAACGGAAGATATCCCTATTTGGTAAAAACATTTTTTTATTTTTTATTTTTTTATTTAACTAGGCAAGTCAGTTAAGAACAAATTCTTATTTACAATGGCGGCCTACACTGGCTAAACCCGGACGACGCTGGTCCAATTGTGCGCCACCCTATGGGAATCCCAATCACGGCCGGTTGTGATACAACCTGGATTCGAACCAGTGTGTCTGTAGTGACGCCTCTAGTACTGAGTTTCAGTGCCTTAGACGGCTGCGCCACTCGATATTATGGCAAGAACAACTTAAATAAGCAAAGAGAAATGACAGTCCATCATTACTTTAAGACATGAAGGTCAGTCAATATGGAACATTTCAAGAACTTTGAAAGTTTCTTCAAGTGCAGTCGCAAAAACAATCAAGCGCTATGATGAAACTATCTCTCATGAGGACCACCACAGGAAAGGAAGACCCAGAGTTACCTCTGCTGCAAAGGATAAGTTCATTAGAGCTACCAGCCTCAGAAATTGACGAGACTGTGTGAATCATGCCTTCATGGTCAAATTGATGCAAAGAAACCCCTACTAAAGGAAACCAATACTAAGAAGAGACTTACTTGGGCCAAGAAACACGAGCAATGGACATTATACTGGTGGAAATTTGTCCTTTGGTCTGGAGTCCAAATTGGAGATTTTTGTTTCCAATCACCATGTCTCTCTGAGATGCGGTGTGGATGAACAGATGATCTCTGCATGTGTATTCCCCACCTTAAAGCATGGAGGAGGAGGAGGTGTTATGGTGTGGGGGTGCTTTGCTGGTGACACTGTCTGTGATTTATTTCGAAATTCAAGGCACACTTAACCAGCATGGCTACCACAGCATTTTGCAGCGATATGCCATCCCATCTGGTTTGGGCTTAGTGGAACTATCATTTATTTTTCAATAGTACAATGACCCAACACACCTCCAGGCTGTGTAAGGGCTATTTTACCAAGAAGGAGAGTGATGGAGTGATGAGTCGGACCGCAGAGTGAAGGAAAATCAGCCAACAAGTGCTCAGCATATGTGGGAACTCCTTCAAGACTGTTGGAAAAGCTTTCCAGGTGAAGCTGGTTGAGAGAATGCCAAGAGTGTGCAAAGCTGTCATCAAGGCAAAGGGTGGCTATTTGAAGAATCTCAAATATAAAATATATTTTGATTTGTTTTAACACGTTTTTGGTTATAACGATTCCATATGTGTTATTTCATAGTTTGTTGTCTTCTTTATTATTCGACAATGTAGAAAATAGTAAAAATAAACTAAAACCTTTGAATGAGTAGGTGTTCTAAAACTTTTGACCGGTAGTGTAGGTTGATAATCTGTTAATGAATATTCTGTTGTTCTCTCCAGATTGACACCAATAAGAATCGGTCAGTGACTCTCAGTTTCCCCTACCTGCTACCCTGTGTCTGTGTACAGGTAAGAAGGTCTCACTCAGTGACATATCACAATGAGCAGAGATAACTATCAGATAATGTGCAATGGACAGTGACAGTAATGCATGGCTAAAACTACAGTATGTCTCATGTTAGTGTCCTTGCATGTCTCTCTGCCTGTCTCTCTGTCTGTCTGTACATATGCCTGCAGGTATATTACACACACCTAGACGCAAGGCGAACCACAGTTTGCCCGTTTGTGAATGGCTCATTAGATGGTGAGTATCTAATCTAAAATGGCGCTGGAGAAGAAGACAGACGTTTTACGTGCCCCCAACCGATTGTGTTTTTTTGTTAGTTTATTTGCATTGTTTGTAACTTCTTTTGTACATAATGTTGCTGCTACCGTCTCTTATGCCCGAAATAATTTCTTGACATCAGGACTGCGATTACTCATCATGGACTGGCAGAATCCTTTTTTCCATTAACGAGTCTGACGAGCCTGACGCGAACGATATACTGCTTTCCCAGGAACAGGCCCAGATCCCCGTGATTTGCATGAAGAGGTGGAGAAAAAGGGTCTGGAGGGCGGGCTGCCTTCTGTGAATTCGTTGGCGATCGAATAAACCCCCACTTCCTTCCATTCTGCTGGCAAACGTGAAATCTTTGGACACTAAAATAGATGACCTACGCCGAAGATTTAACTACCAACGTGACATTCAAAACTGTAATATCTTACGCTTCACGGAGTCGACGACGACACTATCAACATAACATACAGCTGTTTGGTTATACGCTACACCGGCGTATGGTAAGACAAGGGCGGCGGACTATGTATTTTTGTAACAGCTGGTGCATGATATCTAAGGAAGTCTCAAGCTATTGCTCGCCTGAGGTAGGGTATCTCATGATAAGCTGTACACCACACTACCTACCTAGATAGTTTTCATCTGTATTTTTCATAGATGTTTACATACCACCACAGTCAGAGGCTGGCACTAAAACAGCATTGAATGAGCTGTATTCCGCCATAAGCAAACAAGAAAACGCTCACCCAGAGGCGGTGCTCCTAGTAGCCGGGGACTTTAATGCAGGGAAACTTAAATCCGTTTTACCAAATGTATATCAGCATGTTAAATGTGCAACCAGAGGGACAAAAAATTAAAAAATAAAACTGGACCACCTTTACTCCAGACACATACAAAGCTCTCCCTCGCCCTCCATTTGGCAAATCTGCCTATAATTCTATCCTCCTGATTCCTGCTTACAAGCAAAAATTAAAGCAGGAAGCACCAGTGACTAGATCAATAAAAAAAGTGGTCAGATGAAGCAGATGCTAAGCTACAGGACTGTTTTGCTACCACAGACTGGAATATGTTCCGGGATTCCTCCGATGGTATTGAGTACACCACATCAGTCATTGGCTTCATCAATAAGTGCATCGATGATGTCGTCCCCACAGTGACCGTACGTACATACCCCAACCAGAAGCCATGGATTACAGGCAACATCCGCACTGAGCTAAAGCTGCCGCTTTCAAGGAGCGGGACTCTAACCCGGAAGCTTAAGAAATGCCGCTATGCCCTCCGACGAACCATCAAACAGGCAAAGCATCAATACAGGACTAAGATCGAATCGTACTACACCGGCTCTGACGCTCATCGGATGTGACAGGGCTGGCAAACTATTACAGACTACAAAGGGAAGCACAGCCGAGAGATGCCCAGTGATACGGGCCTACCAGACGAGCTAAACTACTTCTATGCTCGCTTCGAGGCAAATAATACTGAAGCATGCATGAGAGCCCCATCTGTTCCGGAAGACTGTGATCAAGCTCTCCGCAGC
The DNA here is from genome assembly GCF_029448725.1 of Salvelinus fontinalis. Lineage (NCBI taxonomy): Eukaryota > Metazoa > Chordata > Actinopteri > Salmoniformes > Salmonidae > Salvelinus > Salvelinus fontinalis. The sequence continues at coordinate 28,341,848 of NC_074672.1, forward strand.
CGATGTGAGTAAGACCTTTAAACAGGTCAACATTCACAAGGCCACAGGGACAGACGGATTACCAGGACGTGTACTGCGAGCATGCACTGACCAACTGGCAAATGTCTTCTGTTATGCACGCCTCTTGGAGGGAGCGCAACACCCTGCTACACTCAACTCCCCGTGGAGTGAAAGAGATATGTGATTGTAGGTAAGGATGACAGAGGCAGAGAAAATGACCATTTACTGGGAATTTATTTTCTTAACACGGTATAGTGGGGAAAAGGGGCTGGACGGAACCGAAGCAAATAAAGTTAAAGTTAAAGAGACCCCTCTCCTACCTTACCTGCCTACCCACTACTTACCTAACCTTAACACCACCTGGAGCTCTAACCAAAATACAGGGGGTGGTCCGCCCAGGTCTTACCTAGTGTGCATAGACAGAGTACATACTACAAGTATATGTATGCCCACAGGCCTCTTGCCTAAGCACTCCCAAGGTGCCTTCACCTTCTCCCCTGGGAACAAATGAAACAGAATAATACAAACAATTTTAATAATCAAAACACAGTCCTTTTGACATAAACATGCCTCAGCAGGACTGGCTACAAAATACTTTCCAAAAACTGTCTGAGCCACAACCAACACAGGACATCAAAGAAGCTCTCTCTCCTAACAAAGGAACACTTTATCCAGCTGGAGAAGGAGCTTGTAATTGGCGACAGCTGTATCCCCTAACGAGAGGGCGGGATCAGAGTTCCAATCTGCCATGGGGCTGACCAATCAGCTGCTTGGGGGAATCCAGGAAGCCATTCCCTGAAATACACACATAAACACATACAAACCCACAACAACGCAGAAGCTGGGGAATGTAACATCTTCACTGACATTTTCAACCTCTCCCTGTCCGAGTCTGTAATACCAACATGTTTTAAGCAGACCACCATAGTGCCTGTGCCCAAGAACACTAAGGTAACCTGCCTAAATGACTACCAACCCATAGCACTCACGTCTGTAGCCATGAAGTGCTTTGAAAGGCTGGTCATGTCTCACATCAACACCATTATCCCAGAAACCCTAGACCCACTCCAATTTGCATCCCGCCCAACAGATCCACAGATGATGCAATCTCTATTGCACTCCACACTGCCCTTTCCCACCTGGACAAAAGGAACACCTATGTGAGAATGCTATTCATTGACTACAGCTCAGTGTTCAAAACCATAGTGCCATCAAAGCTCATCAATAAGCTAAGGACCCTGGGACTAAACACCTCCCTCTGCAACTGGATCCTGGACTTCCTGCCCCCCCCCCCCCCCCCCAGGTGGTGAGGGTAGGTAACAACACATCCACCACGCTGATCCTCAACACAGTGGCCCCTCAGGGGTGTGTGCTTAGTACCCTCCTGTACTCCCTGTTCACTCATGACTGCACGGCCAAGCACGACTCCAACACCATCATTAAGTTTGGCAATGACACAACTGTGTTGCCTGATCACCGACAACGTCGAGACAGACTATAGGGATGAGGTCAGAGACCTGGCCGGGTGGTGCCAGGACAACAACCTCAATGTGATCAAGACAAAGGAGATGATTGTGGACTACAGGAAAAAGAGGACCGAGCACGCCCCCATTCTCATCGACTGGGCTGCAGTGGAGCAGGTTGAGAGCTTCAAGTTCATTGATGTCCACATCACATAAACTATCATGGTCCAAGCACACCAAGACAGTCGTTAAGAGGGCACAACAAAACCTATTCCCCCTCAGGAGACTGAAAAGATTTGGCATGGATCCTCAGATCCTCAAAAGGTTCTACAGCTGCACCATCAAGAGCATCCTGACTGGTTGCATCACTGCCTGGTATGGCAACTGCTCGGCCTCCGACCGCAAGGCACTACAGAGGTTAGTGCGAATGGCCCAGTACATCACTGGGGCCAAGGTTCCTGCCATCCAGGACCTCTATACCAGGCGGTGTCAGAGGAAGGCCCTAAAAATTGTCAAAGACTCCAGCCACTCTAGTCATAGACTGTTCTCTTCGGCAAGCGGTACCGGAGCGCCACGTCTAGGTCCAAGCGGCTTCTAAACAGCTTCTACCCCCAAGCCATGAGACTATATGCATTAGCCCCCCCTCTTTTACACCGCTGCTACTCGCTGTTATCATCTGTGCATAGTCACTTTAATAACTTTATGTACATATTACCTCTATGTACATATTACCTCAACTAACCGGTGCCCCTGCACATTGACTCTGTACTGGTGCCTCCTCGCTATTGTTATTTTACTGCTGCCCTTTAATTACTTATTTCTTATTCGTATCCGTTTTTTTTAAAAACCTCGTTTTTGGTTGGGGGCTCGTAAGTAAGCATTTCACTGTAACCTGTTGTAATCGGTACATTTGACTAATACCATTTTATTTTATTTGAGTACACCTCTGATTATTCAAGTATTGTTTGTCTCTTAGACCTGTTTGAGATGCCGTAGCTGATGATTGGCTTCAGTTTCTGTGTGTGTTGTTACCTGTACATTTTCCAGTGAATCAGACCTGGGGATAGCAGGGGCTTTCTGCTGGAGCAATTATTAATATGAGTCACAGACAAACCAGCAGAGCAGCAGTCAGTAACAGTGCACTGTCTGTGTTTGACCACCAGGGGGTAGAGACGTGTGGCCCTCCAGTAAGGTGACTCTGTATGGTTCAAGCGTGGCCTGGAGTGCCCTGTGTCCTGCTGCTTACCTGAAGCCCTCTGCCTCCCTCTGCTGGCGACACCAGAGAAACACACCACAATGCACTCCCATCCTAAACTCCACACTGGAGGACATGGAGGAGAAGGGAGATCTGGTGAGTGTTGATGATGATGGTGATGATGATGAAGATGATGATGATGATGATGCTGATCTCTTTCCTCTATCCTTGACAGAAGTATAATGTTTCTGCTGTGGATAAACACCCTCAGATGTGTGTGCAGGTAAGAATGTATAAGCCAATACAATCAAATCAATGTTATTTGTCACATGCTCTGAATGCAACATGTGTAGACCTTACCGTGAAATGCTTAACCAACAGTGCAGTTGAAGAAAGAGTTAAGAAAATATTTACCAAATTAACTAAAGTAAAAAATTATTTAAAGTAACACAATAAAATAACATTAATGAGGCCATATACAGGGGGTACCGGTTTCGAGTCAATGTGCGGGGGTACAGGTTAGTCGAGGTAATTTGTACATGTAGGTAGGGGTGAAGTGACTATGCATAGATAACAAACAGCGAGTAGCAGCAGTGTAAAAAACAAATGGGGGGGTGGTCAATGTAAATAATCAGTGGCTATTTCATTAATTGTTCAGCAGTAATAAGGCTTGGGGGTAGAAGCTGTTAAGGTGACTTTTGGTCTTAGACTTGGCGCTCTGGTACTGTTTGCCATGCAGAAGCAGAGAGAACAGTCTATGATTATTAAAGTGACTATGCACAGATGTTAACAACAGCGAGTAGCAGTGGTGTAAAAGAGGGGGGGGCTAATGCAAATAGTCTCATGGCTTGGGGGTAGAAGCTGTTTAGAAGCCTCTTGGACCTACACTTGGCATTCTGGTAGCGCTCTGCAGAAGCAGAGAGGACAGTCTATGACTGTCTATTGTCTTTGACAATTTTTGGGGCCTTCCTCTGACACCGCCTGGTA